>NC_057799.1:264917377-265217377 GCF_018294505.1 Triticum aestivum | reverse complement strand
TGGGATGTTACAATAAGTCATAAATGCCCTTCAATGATATGACCGTTAGGTGGGTAGATATTTTGGGACAGCTGGCGCGTAGCACGGCAACGGTCGGAAATTTGACTATCAAATTCCTCAGGGCTATCATGTTCCTCACTTGTAGGCAATCCGCACTGGCGAATTCCTAACTCCCAAGTCAGAACAAATTCCTCAGTGACCAGAAGAACATCGTCTCTGTCACTGAAGAAATTGACTGAACTGTATGAGATTTCCAATGGCTTCACTCGAAGGGATTGGTAGGTGTAGCATTTTGAGTTAAGCATCACTTGGAAAATTTTCCTTAGTATTTCCTTGACCCCCTTTAATAGTACGGTGTTTCCTATGACTCAAGAAAGTGAAAATGAAACTATGAAAACAAAAGTCTTCACGCTTCATGTTCCTCGAATGAATACCAAGTCTTCACGATCACACCAATTTCTTCACTTTCAAAGTCTTCAGAAAGCCTTCAGAAATCCAAAGTCTTCAATCGAAGAACTTCATTTTTAGGGGTCGACTTTCTCTGTAAATATCAAACTCCTCATAGACTTGTAGACCTGTGTACACTTACAAACACATCAGTCACTTAACCTATAAGTCTTCAATACACTAAAATCACTAAGGGGCACTAGATGCACTTACAATCTCCCCCTTTTTGGTGATTGATGACAATATAGGTTAAGTTTTCAACGGGGACAAACATATGAAGTGTAAATACTGATATTGCGGAATTTGATTGCAAGATATAGAAGAACTCCCCCTGAAGATGTGCATAGTGAGGAATTTCTTTTGAAGCAATGCACACTTGAAGAGTAGAATCATGGAGATCTCCCCCTATATCTTGTAATTCATACACGCATTTGACATATAATATGAAGAATTTGAAATGCATGATGAAATATGGTGACTGATGTAATTCAGCATGCGTGCATTAACATATATGAGGAATAAGCATGCAGAAGAACGCATCAAAAGTATTAGACCACCATCGGGTTTAAGTTTACAACTCGATCCAATAAAGTCTTCAAAAGAACGAGAGTTGTAACTTAGCAAAAAAAGCCCATATATGTAGACCCGCTTGAAGACTAACTCAAATTTCTCCCCCTTTGTCATCGAATGACCAAAAGGATCGAAAAAATGAGGACTAACGACCCTGAAGAATATCATGATGCTGAAGGAGCGCCAACGTTGTTGGGGTCGGTTGTCGTAGTAGGGCCTGCCGCAGTGTCGTCCAAATCTTCAAACTCATCCGTGTCGCATGATGAAGAATATGAGCTGGCCACCAAGGAGGGAACTTTGACCTTCTTGTATTTCTTCGCTGGTGGCTGAGACCAGTCAAAGTCCTGCTTGAGACCCAGTTGCTTCAGATCTTCTTCACCATACAGATGTGACAGAACAGCCCAGGTGCGACTGAAGACTTCATGGAGGTAGTAATGGTTTTTCTTCACTGCATTGTGTGTGGCTGTCATGTTGTGAAGAATAGAACCAAACTGACGCTTAACCCATTTGTGGTTGTGATCGACCTTCTGGTGAAGACTGAGGAGAAGCTCACGATCAGTCATCACCCTTGGAGTTGTGCCTTAAGGATTTTGCTTTGAGGCATTAGCGGCAGAGTCATGAGTGGCAGAGTCATCATTGGTGGAGTAAGATGCAGCTTTGCGGAACTGACCATCCAATGGACGAATGCCTTCATCAATAAAAGCAGTGGCCTTGCCCTTTTCATCAGCTGAGGAAAATGTCCGTTTGAGGACTTCAATGGGGGGCAAGTAGCTGAGATAATTTTGAAAATCAGCCTTGTAGTTGAGTGAAGACCTTGTTCTGAGGAATCTCATAATCCAAGGAGCATAAGGCTTCAACTCAAACGAAGAAATCATGGTAGTTGACAGGAATGCCATGCATGATATTGAATAGCATATTCTTCATGATGCCAACGACTTCTTCATCATTCGAGTCGTGGCCTTTTATTAGACTCAATGTCTTCGACAGAATGCGATAGACAGTTCGAGGCACATACAACAATTCCTCCATGAGGAATTTGGTCCTTGGGGCTTGACTGGGCTTCAGCGGCTTCATCAACCCTTGCATGTAGTGAGCGGTAAGTTCAGGTTCATGGTATAGGCAACGAGCGCCTTCAAGGGGAGGACTGACAGGCAGGGCATGAAGCAATTCAGAGGCCGGTGCTTTGAAGTGAGTATTCTCTGTCATCCAGTCCAATACCCAAGAGTTCACATCAGAAGCATCTCCCGTGATGTGCAGCGTTGCATAGAACTGAAGAATGAGTTCTTCATTCCAATCACATATATCGGTGCAAAAGTTGAGCAGTCCAGCATCATGAAGAACACAGAGGACTAGCGCGAAGCAAGGCAGTGATTCCATGTCCACGTGAGGAATATGCTCATGATCGAAGACTTTGTCCTTGTTGAAAAGCAGTGAAGAATAGAAGTTGTCTTGGCTGGCAGTCCAGAAACGCTTCCTTCTAAGACGAGCAGAGTCATATGGGTTATATTCGATGAAGAACACATGCTCGCCGAAGAAGTCATCAGCCTTGAATTTTTGCTTCTTCGAGAAGGGATCCTTTGGCTTGGGCTGAGGAGTGTCAGTCAATTGCATCACAACCTCAGGAATCGCGATCTCAGGATCCACAGGCTGAGGAATTTCAGTTTCTTCAGTGGCAGGCTGGGTCTTCAATTCTTCATCAACATTAACATCGGCACTAGTGGCTGGGATCTCGTCATTAATAGACGGAGTGGGGTGAGGTTCTTCAGAGCCCATTTGAACTTTAGTTTGCACTAGGGACTGAGGAATTTGTTGCAGAGGAGTGAACAAAGGAGAATTGGGGTGCTGACTTTCCCAAAAGTCATCCTTCATCACTGGCGTTGTGCACCCAATGTCCACATCCTCATCTTCATCACTCATTTCTTCAACGCCGGCCTCTTCAGCAGTGAACTGAGGCAAGGGCGATGGGACAACTGGGGTTGAAGGGATTGCATCCACTTCAATTTCTTCATCCAACTGCTCTGAAGAAGCAGCAGAAGGAATATCTTCACCGGATCCGCTTGGGATCGCATATTCTTCATCAAAAGGAACGAGTTCCTTTGATGGCATGCTTGAGACTGGAACATCATCAATCAGATTCTCAAAAGAGCTGGTCAATTTCTTCATCTTCTTCGGAGCTGAAGCTTCTGATGAAGTTGATGCTTCTGTCAGGTCGGTTGTGCGAGTAAGAGCAAGTATAATAGTAGGCCTTTGGCTCAAACCCCATGTCCAAGTCAATAATTAGCCCCACTATCCAAAAGAATCGGAAATGGCTGAGTAATTAAGGCATCCATTAATTATTAATTAATGACTTAATAAATTTTCCGACCAACAAAAATATAGACCACGTGCATAGCTTTTGTCCTTGGACAGGCTCATTCCCGAAGAGCGCGCTTGTAGGTTTCCTATTATCATGCTCATGCAAATGCTAGAATTGATCACTTTATAAAGTGGTGCAACTCAGACTCACCTAGCAGTATGGGACTAAACTGTAGTCCCACTCACACCACACTTAGAGCAGGGTTAATAGTATAGCCAACATCCGGCTATATTAAGTTGACACATCATCTAGAGCCAACCTAATAACTTGCTAGTACAATAGTTAGTCCCTTTAGTATAATACTATATCATTAATACATGGGGCCTATTTGGTTTACAGCCTAAGGTTGCCACGCCTAACCTTATTCATGCCACAACATCTTAGGCATGTGTTTCGTTCATTGCCATACTTGTGGCTTCCCACACTTTTTAGCAACATGTTCCACATGTCATAGGCTCAATCTTTTGCCAAATCTTGCCACTTGTGATGGTCATTTTGTTAGCCACACTTTTTGTGTCACACACACTTTGCCTAAGCTTAGTTGGGGCAAAGTTAGTCACGAACCAAATAGGCCCATGGGCCCACCTTTTGTCTCACAAAGTATGTTGGAGCTCGTGCTACAACCGGCTACAAGTTTACAACCCACTTCTCTTCTCTCTCCTCTTCTGTCTCCTTCAACTAAGCACAAATACTATATTTAAATCCTTATAGCCTGCTAATTGTAGTACTTGCTCTAAAGTTACTCTCCACTGTGAGTAGTCTGAAGTGCCGGGCGTGCAGCGAGCGGTGCCCTCGGTCGGCGCGCTGCTTGAACGGCGGAAGCAGTGAGAGGTCGTGTCGCCCTGACTTGCCATCAATGTGGAGCGGGCTCAGCTGGCGCCGAGCGGGAAGCGCGCGCGGGAGGGGGGAGGGGTTTTTGGTGGGCCAGAAGGTAAGAAGCCAACTTGGGATCGGTCTGGACGGGGAAATATCAGGTGCTCCCATACTCCAACTGGTAGTACTCCCTCCATTTTAATATACAAGGCCACAAACTCAAATTACAAGTACGTACCAAGGTAAAATTTAATACATGTTTTGCAACCCAACTTTTCTTTTTGTTTACTGGAATCATTAATACACCACATGCATGCAAGAAATCTCAGTGGAGGAAGTAGCTAAGTGTCATTATGAATGCATGCATGCAAGTATTAAACAAGTTCCTAGTACGAGAAAACATCATTAATTTTGCCTCGATTACTGCTGGTGGCCTTGTATATATGCAAAATGTATATTCTATAGTGGCCTTGTATAAGTAAACGAAGGGAGTACAATAAGTGTGGGCTATGTAGATGGCGTAGTAAGCAAGCTTCTCATCATTCTGCGAGTTGACAGGACACATCAAAGTAGTAGTTTTTTTAAAACATACATCGAAGTACCAGTCTAGTATTCTCCAAAAAGGGCCGACCATGTCTGTGGCTACCATCCCATCCCGTGCACCGTCATTGAGTATGTGCACGATTTGCATGCCATTCAAGAAAAAAACTGTGTACGTGCCATTGAAGAAAAAAATAAAAACAAACACGCCACCGCGTCATGGTCGAACTTTGATTCGTTCACGCGTGGTTCCCGACCCTCCACTAAGTGAACAACTACTACACGCGTCAAATTATCACGTGAGCTGCCTCATCATCCGGAAATGAGATCCACCGTGTACCCGTGCGTGTGTGTTAGGGAATGAGGCACATAGTACGTGCGTCCGTGCGTGCAATTCTTCTCTTCGTGCACGTACTCCTTTTTGTGTGGGTGATTCGTGCATGTACTAGGCCTACGTTGGTGACCGTTGGTGAGTCTCACTTATCTCTACATCTCAACATGTACATCTACATCTGCATCTACGTCTACACTACATCTACATCTACCTCTACTATAGTGCATCAAGTTTTAAACATGAGATCAGCCATTTTCTTGCACGACACGACCAGCCCGTATCGCTGCTTGCTCCTCATCTCTCTCAAAGTGCGTCCGGCAGGCGATTTTGCCGTCGATTGAAGTCGGTTCGCTCACACTCAGTCCCACATGTTATAAATCTAAAGAGAATACTCTGACCGGTGGACCATTGAAAGAAGTATATTTTTCACCCTCAAATGTAGGTTGATGGACAAATAACCCCCCAAAGTTAATTTTGCTATGATTTTTACCCTCAAATCTCTAAAACCGGGTATATCACCCCCTTGAGCGGTTTTAGTGTTCACATGTTAGATTTTAGGAGGTTTTGATTGTTGAATAGGAGTTGACTAATTATTTACACTAATGAAATGGCAACGACGCCGTCGGAAGCCACGAATGTCGTCGAAGATGTACCCAATAGACCCTGATCTTCCCTACAAGGAGAGGAGATCATGCGGGTGCCTTTCAAGCTCAAGGGGTCATCGGGCTACCTCATCGCCCGCCTCCCTCTGGTCCTCCCAAAGCCTCTATCATTTTCGTGTAGCTCATAGTGGTGCTCATTTGCAGGTGGGCGCTGCTAGCTACGAGACATAGTTGAGTTAATCGAGCCCTATTGAAAATCAAATGTGTCCTTGGCCTAAGATCCACCACTACTAGAAGAAAACTCCTGTAGAGGAGGTCGATGAGAGGCAGCACCGTGCTCCCTACATTGGTCGTTCAATTCATAGGATAGAATGCTATAGGATTTTTTCCAATGTAATCATGTCTTAATTGGCAATCTAGCATCCACTCCAACTTTTTTTTCACTTCCTTTGTTTTTCCTGTGTCAAACACTCTGTTTTTTAAGGGAACACTCTATTAATGCTATGGGATTCAAGTGGACATGCCAGTCCAATCCTTTATTTTCCTATTCCCGCATTTTAAGTTCCTACGAAGAGAGTAGTACTTGCTCTAAATGATGTGCCGCTGCAAGAGCCGCCTATATTAATTAACCATGCTCTAAAAAGGTGGACCAGGTTTGGGTATAGTATACTGTACTAGGTTAGTAGGTGACCTTGCGCTTGGCTCTTCGCCTCTTCCGGAAGTCGAACAATAATGACGGTACTACAGTACTCCGTAGTACTTCTGGCAATCTGACACCAAATGAACTACTGCACGTCCACCGCTTGTAAGCAAAAGTTTCTCCTCTTGCTGCGATCCACCACGCACGCATTGGCGAGGGAGAAGGCGTAGTAAGCAAGCTTCTCATCATTCTGCAAGTTGAAGGGACACATCAAAGTTATTTAGTACTCTCTCCAAAAAAGGGTTGACCATGTCATGGCTACCATCCCGTGCTTCGTTGTTGAGTACGTGCACTATTTACGTGTCATTGAGGAGAAAAATATTGCGTAGTAGGTGCCATCAAAGTGCACGACTCACTTACGCACTGCTTATCTGATTATCTCCATTTTCTTGCATGACACGTGCACCTTGATGCTAGATGCCTCGCGTGTGGGCAAAAGGATGAACAAAGCTCACGTCAAAAAAAGAGTGGAAGAACATAGATTCCCGACGACCGAGAAGGAGCAAGGAACCTCGCGGTGGAACGTCTCCACTCATAATACTTTATATTATCCAACGATATAAAATCAACCAAATCTCTCCACATTCTTATACCATTCTATAGTGTGACAATAACTTTGAATGTTACCTCCGTGGGACATCTAGTTATAATATATCTAGCAGCCCGTATTGCTTCTCGCTCCTCGTCCTTATAGCCTGCCGACTGTACCTTACATACACTTGCTCTTTGAGCAAAGGGCTCCCTAAGCACACATCAATTTCCTGGGCATGCTTCTTTCTACTCAATGTTGCGTGCACTTTGAGCATGTTGGCAACTTCACTGCTAGCTTGCTGGCTCATCTTGCAATTGACGCTAACACATTGTAGCACTCTTGCAAGGCCCAGAGGTTAATTTGAGAACAAGTACCTCAGGGTTAATTTGACAGACATGCCTTATAGGTTGACAGAAGTCATATCACTTGTTTTGGAAATATGTCATGGAGTAACACGATAGACCTTCTTTCAAACCAATTAACATGTGTTCAAAAAAATTATCAAAAAGTTACGCGATAGACCTTCGATTAACATGTGTTCAAAAAACAAGTACTCCTGCAAGACCCAGAGGTTAATTTGAGAACAAGTACCTCAAGGTTAATTTGACAGACATGCCTTATAGGTTGACAAAAGTCATATCACTTTTTTTGGAAAGATGTCGTGAAGTAAGACGATAGACCTTCTTTCAAGCCAGTTGACATGTGTTCAAAAAACAAAAATTATCAAAAAGTAACGCGATAGACCTTCGGTTAACATGTGTTCAAAAAAAAGTACTCCTGCAAGACCCAGTTGTTAATTTGAGAACAAGTACCTCGAGGTTAATTTGAAAGACACGCCTTATAGGTTGACAGAAGCCATATCACTTTTTTGGAAAGATATCGTTAAGTAACATGATAGACCTTCTTTCAAGCCAATTAACATGTGTTCAAAAAAATTATCAAAAAGTAACGCGATAGACCTTCGATTAACATGTGTTCAAAAAACAAGTACTCCTGAAAGACCCAGAGGTTAATTTGAGAACAAGTACCTCGAGGTTAATTTGACAGACATTCCTTATAGGTTGACAAAACTCATATCACTTTTTTTGTAAAGATGTCGTGAAGTAACATGAGAGACCTTCTTTAAAGCCAATTAACATGTGTTCAAAAAACATAAAATATCAAAAAGTAACGAGATAGACCTTTGATTAACATGTGTTCAAAAAACAAAACATGTCAAAAATTACAAAACAAAGACCTCGAGTTTCAACTGATAGGACGGAGCACTATATACATTTAAGCCAATTAAACGTTTATAGTAACCCATCCCATTAGTTTAACATCGAGTCCACTTCCCATTCGGTCACCCATCTGATGACTACTCCAGCCTCAGCACAGTTAACTTGGGAGTTCTATTGGATGAGCAATCGGTAGGGAAGCTGGTGCTTGCTGATATAGGAAGCCTCTTCGCATAGTGGGTAGCAACATAAGTGTGGTAACATGAAAATCTTCATTTACTAGGTTATAGACTCATATTGCACTGAGAATGTGATGTTACAGTAACTAGCTAAGTTACTCAAACTACCTCTCTCCTCATTAACTCATTGCCACATAAGCAAATTTGCTGAGTTGGACTAGATGTTACTGCCGAAGTTACTCCCACTATGGCTAGTCTTATAGTATAACCGAAAGAGTACTTGCTCTTTGAGCAAAGGGCCTCCCTAAGAACGCATTAATTTCCTAGGCATGCTTCTTTCTACTCAATGTTGCATGCACTTTGAGCATGTTGGCAACTCCACTGCTAGCTTGGTGGCTCATCTTGCAATTGACACCGACATGTTGCAGCACTCCGGCAAGGCCCAGAGGTTAATTTGAGAACAAGTACCTCGAGGTTAATTTGACAGACATGACTTATAAGTTGACAGAGGTCATATCACCATTTTTGGAAACATGTCGTAAAGTAACACGATAGACCTTCTTTCAAGTCAATTAGCATGTGTTCAAAAAATGAAAATTATTAAAATGTAACGCGATAGACCTTAGATTAACATGTGTTAAAAAAGTCAAAAATTACAAACAAAGACCTCAATATTAACTAGACGGATGGGTCACTGCAAAGGTTTATTATAAACCTTTGTAGTGACCCATCCCTCTAGTTAATATCAAGTCCACTTCCCATCCGGTCACCCATCTCATGACTACACCAACCTTAGCACAGTTAACTTGGGAGTTCTGTTAGATGAGCTATCGGTAGGGAAGTTGGTCCTTGCTGATATAGGATGCCTCTTCGTACCCTTTATGGTGTACCCGGATGACTGCCTGTTGCCGCCCAATAGCCAATGCCACATCCCTTGCGAATGTAGAAGCTTCTCTCCCTCGTCTAGCTGGTTCGCGCGTTTCCCCCTGTTTTTTGCCGCCTCCCACCTATAGAACCGCCTCGCGCTGGCAAATTCCTCTCGAAACACCTAGGGAGGCTGTTGAACCGAACAAGTCTAACTTGTTTCTAGTGGGTACATTGACGTGCCATCAAAAGGGTGTGATAGCTGACTCTGGCAAAATAATTAACTACCAAGTTGGCATACATGAGCATGGGGCCCACTTGTCAGTGTGCTGGACGGAGGAAGGAACGCAAGACCGAATGGAGCATGGAAGGGTGCGAAGAGATTGGCTCACGTGTGATGACCACTGGAGCAATCCACTCAGATTGTACTACGTTAAAAAATTCATGCGAACACGGTCGGTTATACTATGAGTAGGTGACTGTGCTCTTCGCCTCTTCCGAAAGTCAAACAATGATGATTGTACTACAATATATAAATATATATACTTCTGGCAATTTGAGAGCAAGTAAAATAGTGGGCTTATAGCCCGCTTACATGGCATTTTTGCATATGTGGAGGAGAGAGATGTGAAAAAGTAAGGGGAGTGGGCTCTCATGCAAGAGCCTAGCTATATACATATTCCTATGTAAATGCAATAAATGTGAAGAAAGAGATATAGAGAAGATGGAGAACAGTACTAATGCAATAGCCAACCTTATAGCCCACATTATTGTATGAGTGCATATAGATGATGGCTATAGATGACATGGCGATTCCTTATAGCCATCAGTTGGCTATACTATTATTAACCATGCTCTGACACCGAATGAACTGTTGCACATCCACCGCCTGTATTAAGCGCACTATCGTAAAGCAAAAGCTTCTCCTTGTCCTGCGAGCCAAAGCGCGCGCGTGAGTGAGGGAGAGGTCGTACTAGTAGTAAGCAAAGCTTCTCCTCGTTTGCGAGTAGATGGGACACATCAACAGTAGTGCATTAGTCTCCAAAAGGGGTTGACCATGTCCATGGATACCATCCCGTGCTCCGTCATTCAGTGTGTGCTTCTCGTCATTCTGTGAGTTGACGGGACACATCAAAGTTAATACTTATTTAGTACTCTCTCCAAAAAGGGCCGACTATGTCCATGGCTACCATGCCGTGCTCCATCATTGAGTACGTGCACTATTCACGTGCCATCGAGGAGGAAAAATATTGCGTAGTACTAAGTGCCATTGTAGTGCACGACTCGCTTACACACTGCTTATCTCCATTTTCTTGCATGACACGTGCACCTTGATGCTAGATGTCCCGCGTGGTGGCAAAAGGATGAACAAAGCTCACATAAAAAAAGAGTGGAAGAATATAGATCCCCTACGACCAACAAGGAGCAAGGAACCTCGAGGTGGAGAGCGTCTGCACTCATAATTTTATTTATTCAGCGATATGAAATCAACCAATCATCTCCACGGTAGACCGAAAGAGTACGAAACACGGCAGCCCAATGTAGTTACATCATACATGGCCAACCCACGCTATCAGCATATTTCTTGGCCTCCGTGCGACACCTAGCTCTAGTAATCCACCAGCCCGTATCGCTTCTCGCTCCTCGTCTCTCTCAAAGTGCGGCGGGCTCACATTTTTGCTGTCTATTAAGGTCGGTTAACTCATCACATGTTAGCGACATGCCAAGAGCATTCTAAAAAATGACTGTACTCTCTTGTTATGCCAAGAAGAGGAAGCGCTTTGACCAACGGACCAAACGAGACAGGCGTGTCATGCTGTGAGTTGGTCCAGTTTCTCGTTTTGAACTTGTTTGGTGTAGTAGTAACACTTGGTTTTGACTGTTGATAAGATTTTATATAGGGCCTAATGTATTCTTCAAGGTTGCCTTTGACTATTGATAATATTTTATATAATTTGAAAATTATATCATTCAAAGATCCTTTCACGTTCTGTTTCAAAAAAAGATTCTTTCATGTACGAATTTGACGGTATGCTTTGAGCAACTTGCATGCCCAATACTGCTCCTGTTTGGATACTCTAAGGGCTGTTTGGTTCCCAGCCTAAGGTTGCCACGCCTAACCTTAGTCATGCCATAACATCTTAGACATGTGTTCGGTTCATTGCCACACTTTTCTAGTTATATGGTCCACATGTCATAGGCTTAATTTTTTGCCAAATCTTGCCACACTTGTGGTGGCCATTTTGTTAGCCACACTCTTTGTGGAAGCCACACTTGGCCTAAGGTTAGTTGTGGCAAAGTTAGTCATGAACCAAACAGGCCCTAACTTAGCTAGAGGTTAGACTAACTCATGACTAACCCTGAACTAACTGTAGCCAAAGAGGTGTTTGGATGACAGGGTTAGATTGACAATAAATGCACTTGATGGAGAGAGAAAAGTGATCTTTTAGTGGGTCCCATGATAACTAGATCCAATTAGCACAACTTGGCTCGCGGGATAGAGAGAGAAAAGTGATTTTTCAGTGGGCCCAATGAGAACTATCTCCAATTAGCACCTCTTGGGTGGGATAGTTTTTTTGGTGGGTTTGGTGCAACTTGCTCCAATTTAACCCTCATGTTTGGATACTTCAGGGCTATTTGAGCCCCAACTAGCTCAAACTAACTCTAAACCATGGATCCAAACAGGGCCAAAGTTAGTCTCAGAAAATGCATTAAGCCCTATATACATGGATAGACGAAGTACATGATACTAGCAAACGCTCACCATTAGTAGTAGTTCATTGGTTGGTTTCGGTTTTTGATTCAGTTGCTGTGCTGCTACCATCCAATATTCGCGTGTGGTTGCTTCTAGAATAAAAAATGAGGTAGTACTTACTGTGGGAAAGGTGAAGTGATGGTTGCTTCGCCCGAGCAACTTATTACTCTGGGAATATGGGAGTACCAGCGGATTCAACGAACAGAGAAATGATGGTTGCTTCGTCCGAGCAACTTAATGTGGCGAAGGTGTGGCTCTGTGATTTGACTACCCACTAGTCATTAGTACTGCGACGCAACGACCGGGGTGAATCTTTCCCTGCAGTTGTGCACTCAATATTTCTGCATGGCATGTGGAGCTAGATGAAGGATGTCCCACATGTCGGCGAAACGAAGTTGAATTGTTTCTGGCATTGCTATCAATCCTTTGGGATTTGTTTATATGTACGCATAATTTTAATGAAATTGTACTGTGATGCTATGAAGGTTTCAACTTTGGTTCCCGCAGGAAAAAAAAGGTTTCAACTTAGGATTCATGTGTCCTGTTGCCTCAAGATTGTCTCGTTACAACATTACATCAAATACAAATGAAACTACCATGACTGCTAATGCATCTCAATGGTTCGCAGATCAGCACCAATATTCACATCACAACTGAAGACAAAGTTGTTAGAAGGTGTGCAAATAGAGAAAAATATATAATTGATCAATGATGTTCATAGGCATGGCTCCATTTCCTGGGCACAACGTTCATTGGTTGGCAGCAAGTTTCACCCAGCTCTGTAGCCAAAAAAGAGGTGTATGGAGGACATCACAATCTGATCATTTTGTGCAGCTCCACTAAAATCGAGCTGACCATCCCTGTTTGCAAAGATATCCAGTCAGTGTGATTACAATAATAGTGGAACTAGATGATGAAACATAACACGCACAAATAGAAGCCGATCACCTCTGCGATCTCTCTTTAGGACTAACTACTTGTTGGAGAAGATTAGGCACGGAGTTGGATGAGAAGGATAGAAAAACCAATCTCCCTTTCTGCAGTCCCACAGAAATGTAAAAACATAGCCCGTGTGACATTTTGGCAGAATTGCACAAAACACGCTTAAGAAAAAAGTGATTTGTGCAGTTCACCAAAAAGTCGCAATAGCAACAAGGTGAAATGGATAGCCCTGTTTGCAAAAGGAGGTAGAAAGGAAACAATTATTGCCCAATAACACGAGTTGAAGACACATACGCCAACAAAAAAGAAGCATATTCCATGTAATAAGGGAAAGATAGCAGCATGGTGGTTTATCAAAAATGGTTTGAGGACGAGATTTCAAGATGGAAAGTACACCGGCCAAGATACGTTTTTGTCGGCGTCCTGGGAACGGGGGTACCCAGACTTGCCTACCTGCGGCCCAGGGCGTGGCTCCACCAACAGCCTGGTACGGCCCACCTTCAGCAGCAACCACTCAAGACCCTCACGAGGCGGACGTCACCAAGACCTCCTCAGGGGTGGCCTCGCTAGGCTGGCTCCCGAGAAGCGGAGATATCTATGCAAGGGGCACCTCGCGAGGTTCATGTGATGTGAGCCATGACGACCAAGGCCAGGCGGGCGCCAGCGGGCGCAGAGTACCAGTTTCCTCTTTGGTGCTAAAGGGGCAGGCGCAGGCGAGGAGTCCCAAGGCATCAGGCAAGGTTTCCATATCGGTGCGACAAGACCAAGACCAGCAGGACGGCAAGATGGAGATCACCGTGGAGCCCATGGCTGCATCACCACCAGAGCCTTTGGCAGGCGAAGACCACCTTTTGTCAGGATAGCTTGTACTAGTTGTCTCCCTTCGAAATTGGCCGTTGTGTGATCCCTTCCCCCCTATCATTTGGGAAGAGGACCAGGGCGTCTATAAATAGGACTAGCCACCACCGTAGTCAGGATCGGCTCATCTTCGATTGGATCCACTCCACCAAGGCCATCTCACCAGCTCATCGAACTCAAGAACACCTCCCCTCAGGAGGCTGTTCATCCACTATACTAGTTCATGCTTAGCCCACGAGGCAATCCACCACACCACACTGGAGTAGGGTATTACACCACAACGGTGGCCCGAACCAATATAAACTCTCGTGTCTCTTGTTCCTTGGGTCCGGCGAGCTAGGCCTTGAGATCGTTGCGAGAGTGAGCTAGGAAGAGAGAGATCTTCGTGCGCACCCCAGAGTTCGAACCTCAAGGGTTTGTCGGAACCCGTAATCCGACATTTGGCGCGCCAGGTAGGGGTGCGCTGAAGCCTTTCCTCCGTCGATTGACGCACTGCTGCTCCACCGCATCCATGGCTGACGCTCGCCAAGCCCGTGCTGAGCGCTGGGCCACCCTTGCCGCTCGCGTTGCTCAGACGGCGCCCGTTGGCGGACCTCCCCGTCGTTCTCCCTCGCCTGCTGCCAATGCTGCCACCGGCCCGGCCGGGAACGAGTAGCAAGCTTCATCGCTACACCCCTCCGTGTGGCGGGACGGACACACCGCCACCCCATCGCTGACTTCGGTCGGCTCATCGTCCCACGCTCGTCGCGCGCCCACGGACGCGCTGCTCATGGCACGCGAGCTCCTGCGTTACCGCCCGGTCGGCGACCTCTACGACGACTGGCTGGACCGCATTGCTGAGCTCGTCAGCGCTGCTGGGGGCTCTCCCGCATCGTCTCTCTTGCTCCTTCGCCCACCTCTAGCTGCGGGCGACGTAGCTCACGGAGCACCTCCACCACCCCCGCATCGAGATGGCGCCCTCGCACCAAGACGCGCGGTCCCGCAGTATGACATGCCACGCCGGGCGCCCGTGCACGAAGAAGGAAGCTGACAAGAAGTCCCGAGGCCGCAAGAAAATGCTCCTGCGCTCCCAACACCACTGCGTCAAGACCGCGTGCCGCCTGCGGCGGCGGCGCGTGGATATCAGGATCAGGCTCCGCCTCTGCAACGGGCTCCGGTGACCACAACAGGCTGCCGTGCCTTCACTCCCGAGCTGCGCAGCGTCGTCTGGCCCGACAAGTTCAAGCCCGACCTACCTCCACGCTACGACGGCACCCCCGACCCTGCTGAGTTCCTGCAGCTCTACGAGCTGAGCATCGAGGCAGCCAACAGCGACGAGAAGGTCATGGCGAGCTAGTTCCCCATGGCCCTCAAGGATTGCGCGCGCTCGTGGCTCCTGAACCTGCCCGCGGGATCGATCTCCTCCTGGGGCGAGATGCACGAGTGTTTCGTCGCCAACTTCCAGGGCACTCGTGTCACACCCTGGTTTTCATGCCACCACACTTAAGCTAATAAATCATGATAAAGTGTGGTTTGACAAAAACTTTTGCATTATTTGGCTTTTATTTGGAGTTGGTTTTCTCTCTGTGTTCTTCAAGTGCTCTTTAAAATCAACACAACTCCACCTTCTATACTTCATCTCCTTGCTCCAAACTTCTGCCCAATGATCATGCCATGTGTATAGAGCAATATAATATTTTCTTACAAAAATAATTTGGCCAAAAAGTATTTTCTAAAATTAGTTTTCCAAAAACCCCTGAATTGAGATTTGCACTGCAAGTACTTGATTTGGGGTGTGAAAAATCTTTCAAAAGGTGTATTTGAATCCTATTAGATATAGGACTCCCATAAACCACAAAAATATAGTTTTAAAAGTTATTTTCCTATTTACTTAAAGGCTTTTTCTTTAGGCCACAAATGGTCATTAATAGGTTAAAATTATTTTATAATTTCAAAAATATTAGACAAAAATCAGGGAAACTCAGTGGACATATATTTTCCATATATAAGAGTTTCAACACATGGGCATGTTCAAAATATTGGGCAAAACCCTCCAACACCATTTCTGGACATTTCAAGTATTTGAGATATTTCTATAAGAAATATTTTCAAATAAATCCAAGAAAATTCTAGCAAGTCACATATAAATAATATGATGACATTGCAAAGTTTCAACTCAATCCAAACTGTTTTGGTTCACAAAAGTGCCCCAAAACCATCTTTGTCCAGATTCAAATTTGAACAACTTTGTACTACCAACTTTCTCTCCTTGACCCCAACTTTTGTGAGCATGTTCACATGAGCAAATGAGGCCACTACACCAAGTGGTGCATCAAGGGGAAGTGATTTGCTCAACTAGATCTACACAAGTTCATTTCTGCTAATTTCTAGGGTTTACAAAAGTTGCATTGGCAACTTTGCCCAAATAAGCTCAAAATTGGCGGAAGGCCCTAATTATATGTGCCATTTCACCCTGTGGAGTCTCATGACAAGTGGAGATCATCTACTTGCCCAAACCAATATCAAACACCTTCTGCCACTTTACCAAAATTCCATTTTTGACCTCTTCCAGTAATCTCCATGGGCTCAACTTGGTGCCACAGCTGCTCCTGACCCTCTTCCACCTCCAGTAACTATGGCTGCATCTCAGATCAATGATTGAGGGGTGAAACCACCTCATTTACCCCTCTGAACAGCCCATTTCCATCTCTCTCTCAACCCCACTCTTCTCCTACCGGTCACCCATGGCATCCAAGGCCCCTCCCCCTTTCTTTACTCCCTCCTAGATCTGCTGGACATGCTTGGGGCGCCCACATTGCTTAGAAAATGGCATGCCAAGCCATTTGGGGGCTCTGGAGCGCGCTACAGTGCGGCCAGGCACGCTAGCCGCCCCCTTCCAACCGCCTCCGGCCACCTCGGGCCTCCCCAGCGCGCCTGACGAGACACCTCGACGTCCGCAACACGGCAGCCGGTCGGCCCCCTCCTCCTTCTCCCTCCTGCTGCCCTGCTCACACGCGCGCCGGCCGCCCGAGAGCTCCAATGAGCAACCTCACACGCGCGGCACCCCTGGCCCTCCCCTGCTCTCTCTCTTCCCTCCCTTCACCCTAGACCAACCCCACAAGCACCCTAGACACGCCCCGACGAGCCCCCATGACCTGTGACGACCGCAACAAGCCCGCCGGCGCACGCCTCTTCGGTGGACCCTCACCCGCCTATAAATAGGCCTCCCCGAGCTCTTCTATCCTCACCACTCGCTCCCTCACTCCCCTAAACACCCCCTGCACCACTCACCCCTCTCTAGACGAGCCCGAGCTCGAGATAGAGCTCGAGCGTCGATCCCACGGACAGGCCACCCCGGGCCTCTTTATTGCTTCTCTGGAACTCCCATAGCCCACTGATCAATTCCCCCCTCTTTCCCGCTCGTTTTGCAGTCGGAAACGGCCGGAGCCATCGACGCCCTATGCTCCTCCACCGCGAACCTCGTCGCCGGCGAACCGCTGCTCCCCTCCGGCCAACTCCGGCACCACTCGAACGGCGACACAACGAGGAGTCCAACGGTGCCATCAGCTCACCCCGCCGTGCCTGGAAACGTCGCTGGTGAGCTCGCCAACCCTCTGTCGCAGGGTTAGGCATGACAGGCAGGCCCCGCCTGTTAGCCTCTCCTCTTCCTCGCCTCCATCTCTCTCACTGGCGCCTGGGCCCTGCCCGTGAGGTTCAAGCCTGGCACGTGCGCGCCGCTTGGCTCGCCTTGGCCGAATCGCCTCTGTACCCGCGCACTGCGGCTGTTCTGGCCCAGTTGCACAGTGGCCTTTTTCCTTTTCTTTTTCTGTCACTTTTCCAAAATTTCCACAGGATTAAATATTCATCCAAATGCAATAATTCCAACTCCCATATTTTTCTAAAAATCCCACCTATTTAATGTTATAACTTTCACACATGTCCAAACAACTTTTATGTACTGTTCAAATTTAAATTCAAATTTGAGCAGTTTAATCTCTATTTGAAAATCCATTTCTCCTATTCTATAATTCAAAATCCAAAACTAGGAATTTTCCCCTTCTTAGTTTTCACTCTAGTATTTAACAAAAATGAGTTGACACTTTTCTGAGCACTTTGGTTTTTCTGATTTATTATTGCCTTATTCTTCTCGTTATTATTTTGCGACGATAGATTGCGTTGCTGACAAAGGAGTTGGGCCAGAAAACTTTGAAGACCCAAGAAGATTTTGCTGAGCCAGGCAAGCAGCCCTTTGACCATGTCTAAGAAACCCTTTTTATGCATGTCATATGGCACTTTTATTGCTTGCATCGAAGTCATGATGATGTGGTGACCACTTGAGGTGGTCTGCCTCCATTGCTTTTCTCGTTGACACTTGCATGATGCATGACCCTACCTTTCTATGAGGGTTATGCGAGTGGGTGTAGTTAGGATGCTAAGTAGCTGCTACGCAAATGGGATGGGTATATGCATGGTGAAGGAAACCCAGTTGTTTTTAAGGACTTTCCAAAAAAACGTCGGGTGCCACTAATGCCTGAAGGAGATGGTGAGCTAGGTTACCGCTTGATAAAGAAGTGGTGTAACGGAGCAAGTTGTGTGGGAGTGTTTTCGAAAACGGATTAGATTTAAGATTTGTCGACTGTCTCAACCTTACATGCGCAACCACTCTACCCTTATATGGGAAAGGGCATTATTGATTACCTAGGCCGATACTAGCTTGGAGCCCGCATTACTAGTGACGGGAGAGTCGTTGTTGCGCTCTCTCGGGACGAGGTCGTGCCAGGTAGGGCGGCCATGACTATTTTCACAGGGCACGGGACACACCGTTGGTACCCCGTGCTTGTGGTATGTGATGAATATGGGAGCGAGGCTCCACAATTTTAAGATGTTAAATGTTGGGCACGGGGGTTACTACCAATCAAGTGGACTCTATGTTAGTGTCGTCTATGGAAAGATAGTGATCGGGTGCTTACCCCGGGTACTTGAGGTACCGCGGGTCGTGGATGACACGGAAGTTCCCCAGATATTGTGGGTAAAGTGTGCAACCTCTGCAGAGTGTAAAACTATTCGAATGGCCGTGTCCACGGTCAAGGACAATTGGGCGGTGCTGCTTAAACTACGTCTAGAGTTTTACAAGCCACGCGTGTGTGTGTTGATGAAGCTAATTGGGTTAAATCAGATGACTTGACACGATGATCAAGTTGGATTGGTGTCCAACTCTGCTTATGTTGATATCTGCAACTTGTCCATACGGATATCTGTACTCCCATGATGCATACTTTACATGTTGATAGATCATGTCATTGCACTCAAAATTAGCTTTCTGCAAAAATTTACCTATGCCATGCATTGTTGTATCTTGATCCAAAACATGGGTTGCTTGCGAGTACATTCAAAGTACTCATTGGCTTGCCACTGGTTATTTAATTGGCCAGGCATGGAAGAACAGGAGTTCGAAGAAGAGTTCTTTGGAGACGAACATGTGAACTAGGACGTTTCCCAGTCAGAATGCCTGTAGGGTTAAGGCAGATGGCATGGGTTCTACTTTTCGACAAAGATTTCCGCTGCTTAAGTTTATTTGGTATTCAGCCCTTGTGGCTTTATCTATGTAAGACTTGACCATAATGGTCATAATTTGTGTAAGACGGTATTTATGGATGTAAGACTCTTGTTATTCAGCTTCTATGTATTCAGTGAGCATTGATCTCTGGGATCACTGTACACGTGCATTCGGTGATCACGACTTATAAGTCGGGGTCCCCACAGAGCTGGTATCGGAGCCATCCTGACTGTAGGAAGCCTTAGTTAGCATGGTCGTTAGTTAGGTTAAAACTATTTTCAAAACTATTACTAACTTTGAAAAACTATCTAAACTTCTCTTCCCTTCCGAGTTTTTCAAAAACTAAGATATATTTTCCCTTATTGATCTCTTCTCCTTCAAAACTTTTTGCAAATGGTCGCTAGCACCCTCATTCCCCTGACCACGGGATTCCTTTTATTCCTTGTGGATAACCGAGAAGAAGACGTCTTGCCGCCAGACATTCACCCACACCTTTTGAACACAAGATTGGCGACACCACAAATAAGATGATACCAATAGAAGATACATCCTCGAGGAATGAGGACATGAAGACCCAGAAGATGGTGACACCCTTGACACTGCCCCAAGATGATGCGACCTTAGCCTATGATGATCAGGGCATAGGAAATGCAAGATCATGATATACATCGCTAATAGAGCAACCATGTCCTTATCATTGTTGCATCGGCAACCACCGGTGGATGAGAACCTCGCCATTTGGTCCGCCTCACTATAGTGAGCAGGAAAACAGTTCTCTTCATCCCCCACTCTCGGTGACGATATTGTAAACAATGAGTCCGACAGATTGGACCTCTATTATGCCTTGTTAATGTCATTGCATAAAGGAGTGCCACCTGGAACCGCCGACACCTTAAAAAGGCAAAAGTGATTGTCATGATTAAGAAGACAAGAGGAGATCAAGTCAATGCCAGCCACGAGGAGCCACCTTCCCCCCATTACCTCATCAGGCGAGAAGTTGTTGAAGATTCTTCAGGCTCAACCCAGATTGTTTCATCGAACAAGAGATGTAGCAACACCTGAGGAAAACTCAGAAGACTGCACGAGGCACAAGGCACGACTACCGAATCTGAGAACCCCTAGGGTAGGATGAGTCGTGTACCCCCTATGCGCAGTCGAGTCCATATGATGGTTTAAATGAAACCATGTTGAGTGTTGCTTGTTCTTATCTGTTTGTGTTTTGATATAAGTCGCCCTTTTGCCCTAGGCAACAAGTACGCAACAATATCACCCTCCTTATCTTAATGCTTGTGTTTGGCCCTTTCGGCACTTGTTTGTTTGCACCTGCACTATAGAACCCCCTTTAGGCATCCCCCCTCTATGCTACTTTTCCCTCTCATCTCTCTCCACAACTGAAGACAAGCAAGACAAGATGCACCAAGGATTCCACCTCGGCGACCAATAAGCACTGAAGACTTTTGCTACAACCTCCTCGACCAAGTACAACCTTGTATGTTTACACCTCAAGACTAGAACCCTATCCCTAGACCCTATGAGACATCACGAGATACACCAGCTCGAATCCTTAACCATATGCTTAACCCAACGAATATCAAGAGGACCAGTTAAGCCTCTGTAACCTTGCACAGCACTAGGTTCATTATGGAACTAGTGGACGTAGTGAGCAAGCACATTGCCATCCTAATATAGCACAAGAACTGACGATGCCATAGGGAAGACCGGTTTGAGGATATAGGAATAGAGGAAAAATGACTTGATGAGTTTATATCAATGACTTCAAGGAATTATATGAGACTATTTGGTGAATTATGAGGCTTTCATGTTGGTAGGTGAACCTGGAGGGATCATGATTATAGATTAGCATAGCTTTCATTACCCCTGAGTAAACTGGATTTAGTAGGACAATTATGATCGCAAGCTAGAATTCTTGGAGGAATAGGGATTAGTCTTAGCCAGGGGATATTGATAGAAGATAGTTGACATTACGAGAATGACTTGGGGCAAACATGTAGGAATTCTCATTGGACATGAGATTTGGATTTAAATAGGTGATCCTAGTGGAGTATAGGTGATGAGTAAGCCTACATGATTCGGAGTAAATTGGATTTAGACTGATGATCTTGATCATGATACCATGTTTCTTGGTGGACGATAAATTAGGAGATTGGATTAATTGTCGGAATTGATTTAGGGATCTATATAAGCATGACCTTGGAGTTTACTTGACCCCGATGATGGAATTTGGTGGACTCACTATAGTAGAGTTAGCCCTTTCAAGTATTTGGGGATTATAGGGACTTTAGGAGATCGCATGGAACATCGTAGACATCGGATTTGTAGAATTAATGGATTATGTAGTGATTGATAGAAGTTAATGGGCTGCTGGATTTGATTCATAGGAAGGAAACAAGATCTTAGAGTGGCATACCACGTGCTTCCTTAGGATAGAGGTGCACTAACATGTACCTTGTATCAACAGACTGAGCACTTGGATTATGGTGATTAAATTCAAGCTTAGAAGCTTGTATGCTCTACCCATGGATTTTTAGGGGTAGCCATACATATGAGTTTGGGGATCGTAGCCATATATGATTTTATTAGACCTCCTCTAGGGAGCCATGGGGATATGAATCACATGAGTGGTGATTGGAGTTGACCTATATGAAATGATGCTTTCAGCGGTATAAGGTGATCTGTTTGGAGGACTAGATAGAACTATTGGCATCTCAGGAATTCTGCTCAAGGATAAGATGATAAACGTTCACTCGCACCCTAGAATCCTTGGAACCCTTAAGCGCTACCAAGCCACAACATGGTTGGATCATGACCACGGACTTTGGCTCTAGGTCGAGAAGACCTTGGCCAATACTCAACCACCACCAATACCCCAGCCTACTTTACGTACCCCATAGACTTCATGGAGTACTAGGACAAATTGGTTGTCATCTTTTGATGACATACTTGTGTACCCGAAGACGGAAGAAGAGCCACAAGCCAGAGAACATCTGAAGACCACCATGTGAAGGAGGAAGAACTATACCAACCACCATCATCAAGAAGTAAACTCCTGTGTCGAAGACCATGGGTACCAACGGGTCACTCCTCTTAGAAGAACCAAGCATTTCCATGTCAAAGAGAATCTCACACCAAGATTATCGACCCCCTTTTGAGGTCACTACAAGGCGAAGAGAAGGCGGTTGCCATATGGAGTTGCCACCTGAGTTACCCACTATGCACAACATTTTTCCACACAACACAACTTCGGGAGTGTTTCCAACTTCCTAACTAGCCCGACCTCGACCAGGACATCGGTCACCGAGCCATCGACCCCTGGCCCAATCTGACTTACGCAAGAGACGCCTTAGCAACCTGGATCAAGCAGAACGTCGTACACAAAGCCACATCATCAAGTACTTCAAGGGTTAATAGAGCACCACTCGGAAGTAGCAGCAGTATGAGGACGTGAAGACTACCCTGGATCCAAGTTTCCGTATTCCTTTCCACGCTTAGTTTGGGAATCTCGGGGACGAGATTCTTGTAAGGGGGTAGGTCTGTCACACCCTGATTTTCATGCCACAACACTTAAGCTAATAAATCTTGATAAATGTGGTTTGACTAAAACTTTTGCATTATTTGGCTTTTTATTTGAGTTGGTTTTTCTGTGTGTGATTTTCAAGTGCTCTTTAAAGTCAACAAAACTCCACCTTCTATACTTCATCTCCTTGCCCCAAACTACTGCCCAATGATCATGCCATGTGTATAGAGCAATATAGTATTTTCTTACAAAAATAATTTGGCCAAATAGTATTTTCAAAAATTAGTTTTCCAAAAACCACTGGATTGAGGTTTTCACTACAAGTACTTGATTTGGGGTATGAAAAATATTTCAAAGAGTATATTTGAAACCTATTAGATATAGGACTCCCATAAACCACAAAAATATAATTTTATAAGTAATTTTCCTATTTTATTTAAAGGATTTTTATTTAGGCCAGAAAAGGTCTTTGGTAGGTTAAAATTATTTAAAAGCTTAAAAAATAATTGAGAAAAATCAGGGAAACTCAGTGGGAATATATTTTTCATATATAAGAGTTTCAACACATGGTCATGTTCAAAATATTGGGAAAAACCTCCAAAACCATTTCTGTCCATTTCAAGTATTTGAAAGATTTCTACAAGAAATATTTTCCAATAAATCCAGGAAAATTCTAGCAAGTCACATATGCATAATATGATGACCTTGCAAAGTTTCAGCTCAATCCAAACTATTTTGGTTCACCAAAGTGCCCCAAAACCATCTCTGTCCAGATTCAAGTTTGAACAACTTTACATTGCCAACTTATTACAAATGCCCCCAAACTTTGTGGTCATGCTCAAAAGCCCAAATGATGACACTACACCAAGTGGTGCATCAAGGGGAATGGTTTTGCATGACTAGATCTTGGTAAATGCATTTCTGTTGATTTCTAGGGTTTACAAAAGTTGCATTGGCAACTTTGCCCAAATGAGCTCAAAATTGGTGGAATGCCCTAATTATATGTGCCATTTCATCCTATGGAGTCTCATGCCAAATGAAGTTCATTTTCTTACCCAAACAAGCATCAAACACCTTCTGCCACTTCACCAAAATTCCATTTTGACCTCTTCCACTAATCTCCATGGGCTCAACTTTGTACCACAGCTGCTCCTGACCCTCTTCTACCTCCAGTAACTATGGCTGCATCTCAGCTCAATGATTGAGCGGTGAAACCACCTCATTTACCCCTCTGGACAGCCCATTTCCATCTCTCTCTCAACCCCACTCTTCTCCAACTGGCCATCCATGGCATCCAAGGCGCCTCCCCCTTTCTTTACTCCCTCCTAGACCTGTTGGACATGCTTGGGGGCGCCCACATTGCCTAGAAAATGGCATGACAAGCCATTTGGGTGCTCTGGAGCGCGCTACAGTGCGGCCAGGCACTGTAGCCGCCCCTTCCAACCGCCTCCAGCCACCTCGGGCCTCCCCAGCGCGCCCGACGAGACGCCTCGACGTCCGCAATATGGCAGCTTGTTGGCCCCCTCCTCCTTCTCCCTCCTCTCGCCCCAGCCGCATGCGCGACGACCGACCGAGCGCACCAGTGAGCGTGCTCACACGCGCGGCGCCTCTGCCCCCCCGCTCCCTCTCTCTTCTTTCCCTCGCTCTGAACCGAACCCACGAGCACCCCAGACACGCCCACGCGCGCCCCGTGACCCACAGCAACGACAACGACCTCGCCGGCGCACGGGTCTATGGTGAGCCGTGGCTCGCCTACTTAAAGGCCTCCCCGGGCCTCTCCCTCACCACCACTCGCTCCTACCCACTCCAAATCGGCCCCCTGTGCCCTCCGCTCTCCTCCAGGAGCACCTGAGCTCGAGATCGAGCTCGAGCTCCGCCGCTTCGACTCGCCAGAGTTCGTGAGGTATAGGCCTCCCCCGCTCCTCCTCTGCCTCGATCTGGAACCCCCTAACACCATTGATCGTTTCCCCCCTGTTTCCCCTTTCTGTAGCTGCCGGAAATGGCCGGAACCGCCGCCACCCGAAGCTCCTTCGCCGCGTGACCTCGTCGCCGGTGAACCAGGCCACCCCGGCGACCAATCCACCTCCACCCGAATGGCGACACGACGTGGAGTCGATCCCTGCCCTCTGTTTGCCTCGCCATGGTTTGCATCGTCGCCGGTGAGCTCGCCTACGCCACTGTCGAGGGGTTAGGGATGACAGGCAGGCCCCACCTGATAGCATCTCCTCTCCCTTGCTTCCCTCTCTCTCACTAGCGCCTGGGCCCCGCCCGTCAGGTTCACACCTGGCGCGCGCGCGCCGCTCGGCTCGCCTGGGCCGAATCGCCTCTGGGCCTGTGCACTGCGGCTGTTCTGGCCTAGTTGCACAGTGGCCTTTTTCCTTTTATTTTTCTGAGAATTTTGCAAAAATTCCATAGGATTAAGTATTAATCCAAATGCAATAATTCTAGTTGCTAAATTGTTGTAAAAATCCCACCTATTTAATGGTATAACTTTCACACATGTCCAAACAACTTTTATGTACTGTTCAAATCTAAATTCAAATTTGAGCAGTTTAATCTCTGGTTGAAAATCCATTTCTCCTATTCTATGACTCCAAATCCAAAACTAGGAATTTTCCCCCTTCTTAGTTTTCACCCTAGTATTTAACAAAAATGAGTTGACACTTTTCTGAGCACTTTGGTTTTTCTGATTTATTATTGCCTTATTCTTCTCGTTATTATTTTGCGACGATAGATTTTTGCTGACAAAGGAGTTGGACCAGAAAACTTTGAAGACCCAAGAAGACTTTGCTGAGCCAGGAAAGCAGCCCTTTGACCATACCGTGAAACCTTTTTATGCATGTCATATAGCACTTGTTGTTGTTGTCCCAAAATCATGATCAGAGGGTACCACTTTGGTGGGTCACTCCGTTGGTTTTCTCGTTGATACTTGCATGATGCATCACCCTACCTTTCTATGAGGGTTATGCGGGTGGGAGTAGCTAGGATGCTAAGTAAATGGCTACGCAAAGTGGGTCAGGGTTATGCATGGAAAGAAACAAGTGTGGTTTATCATACTTGCAAACAGCCCCAGTGGGTGCCACTGATGCCCCTGGGAGATGATGATGAACTAGGTCACTACTTGGTGGAGAAGTAGTGTACTGAGGCTTGATAAAAAGTGTTGTTTACAGAGACGGATTAGATTTAAGATTTGTCGACCGTCCCAACCAAACATGCGCAACCACTCTACCATTATATGGGAAAGGGCATTATTGATTACCTAGGCCGATACTAGCATGGTGCCCGCCTTACTAGTGACGGGGGTGACATGAGGTCGCTCTCGGGACGGGGTCGTGCCAGGTAGGGCGGCCATGACTATTTTTACAGGGCACCGGACAACCCGTTGGTACCCCGTGCTTATGGTATGTGATGAATATGGGAGCGTGGCTCCACAAATTTTGAGATGTGAAATGTTGGGCACGGGGCTGCTACCAATCGAGTGGACTCTATGATAGTGTCATCTAGGGAAAGATAGTGATCGGGTGCTTACTCCGGGTACTTGAGGTACCGCGGGTCGTGGATGACACGGAAGTTCCCCGGATCTTGTGGGTAAAGTGTGCAACCTCTGCAGAGTGTAAAACTATTCGAATAGTCGTGTCCATGGTCAAGGACAGTTGGGTGGTTCTGCTTAGACTATGTCCATATGTTTCTGACAAACAACACGGTTTGGTAATCTTGTTGATATGATTCATGAGGAAGTCACGATGAGCTTGATAATGGAGTTGTTCATAACTCTTTCTCGATGTTGATGTCTGTAACCTCCTGATACTTGTTGCAGACACATTCATGTCCTTGATAAATGATGATCATACTTGCACGAGAAAAACTAGCTTTCCGCAAAAATGCCAAATTAGCAGTAGAGCCTTGCATAATTATTCTGTTATCACTCTTGGGTTGCTTGCGAGTACATTCAAAGTACTCATTGGCTTGCCACTGGTTATTTTATTGGCCAGGCCTGAAATAATAGGATATGATGAAGAATACTTCGGTGACGAACATGCGAGCTAGGACGCTTCCCAGTCAGAATGCCTGTAGGGTTAAGGAAGATGGCACGGGTCCAAGTTGTCGACGATGTTTTCTGCTGCGATGATATACTCAAGACTTGACCATAATGGTCATAATTTATGTAAGACGGTATGTATGGATGTAAGACTCTTGCTATTCAGCTTCTGTGTGTTCAGTGAGCATTGATCTCTGGGATCACTGTACACGTGCAGTCGGTGATCACGACTTATGAGTCGGGGTCCCCACAACTCGCGACCGCCCGCCGGCCGCAGGCGACCCGCGGTGCGTCAAGCAGTAGCCAGGGGAAACTCTGCAGAAGTACATCTAGCGCTTCAACAGCGTCCGCCTCAAGATCCCCAAGGTGACGAACGAGGCCATCATCTCCGCATTCTCCGATGGCATCCGCGACGTCAAGATGAAGGAGGAGCTCGCTATCCACGAGGAACTATGCATGGCCCTCGGGATGTTCAATATGGCAACCAAGTGCCCAAGGGCTGAGGAAGGGCGCCTTTCCCTCCTCGAGCTCCCAGCTGCTGACCAGGAGGACAAGAAGTCCAAGATCAAGGACGTGAAGCACAAGGGGGCCGCCATGCTTGCGGCAGATCCAGAGATGAAGCGCGGCTGTGACCACCCCGAATCATCCAAGGCCAACTGCCCATTCTGCGCCTTCCACAATGTTCACAGCCACAACACCAGCGACTGTCAGGGGCTCAGGGCCATCCGAGATGGGCGCTTCGGTTGACGCCCCGAGCGCAATGACCGAGGCTATGGCCGAGGAGGAGGACGAAGTGGAGGATGCTGGGACGACCGCGGCCACCACCAGGAGTGGCATGACCGGCCTCGTGAGGACCGCTGGCAGGACTAGCCTCGCGAGGGCGCCTGGAGAGACTAGCCTCGTGAAGACCGCCCCCAGGGCAATGCCAGCCTCCCTCCGTTGCCGCCTCCACCAAGAAGGAAGAACGACCACCATCAAGACGAGGGAGCTGGGAGCTTCTAGGAGCCACGCGCCATTGCATGTATCTTGGGTGGCACTCAAGCCCCAGCCTCTCAGCGTATCTTCAAGCAGTTTGCTCACGAGGTGAACGCGGCCCTTCCCAGGCTCGAGGCCACGCACCCGCTCAGGTGGTCCAAGTGCGCCATCACTTCAGCTCGCCAGACCAGCTCAAGTGCATGGCAACCTCCGTCGCCCTCCCGATGCTCTGCTCACCCGTCATCAGCAACGTTGAAGTCACCAAGACCCTCATCGACGGCGGCACAGGGCTCAATGTCCTGTGCGTCGAGACATTCGACATCCTCCAAGTGCCATACGATCAGCTACAGCCTACCAAGCCTTTCTCAGGAGTGACCGACGGCTCCACCACCCCGATAGGGCAGGTCCGCCTCCCTGTCACCTTCGGCCAGCGTGACAACTACCGCACCGAGCTCATCGACTTCGACGTCACCCACATCAGCCTGCCGTACAACGCCATCCTTGGGTATCCAGCCTTGGCCAAGTTTATGCCAGTGACCCACCATGGCTGCAACATCCTCAAGATGCCAGGGGGCGGGGGCATCATCACGGTCCCCTGTGAAGAAAAGGATGCGGTGTGCTTCCTCGAGCGCGCTTACCAAGCTGCAGCGGCCGAAGACCCAGACAACGAAGGCACCCTGTACCCTCCTGAGGCCATCCCCAAGAAGAAGCAGCAGCTACTCCGCCAAGGGCCTCAGGAAAGCGGTATTTCTAGCGGCACCACCTCAGGATCTGTGCCCGCAGCTAGGCGCCTCCTTCCCTCGCATAGGAAGGCGCGCTCGGCGCCCTCCTCAGGCTGGGCTCAGGGGCTCTCTTCTGGAGGGCCTCAGACCTAGCCCACGTCATGAGGGAGGCACTCGGGCACCATGTGGAGGCGTGCTTCGCCGCACGTTTCCCTCAAGAGGGCACAAGGCGTGGAGCGCCTGGTGCTCAGGAGTTCATCACCAAGGCGATCCAGGAGCTTCAAGAGGCAAGGACCATATGTGGCGACCGTCGCCCACCACCCAGCGCAGCTCCCCATCCTGGCGAGGATGGCGGGCTACGCGTCTGCGTCCACATTCCAGGGCTCAACAGGGTCGCATCTCAGGGACGTTTTTGGCCTTCGCGCGTTGGACGGTGCGAGGGTCCACCTCATAGCTATGTCCGCATGCCATTTTGCCTGCGGAACGCAGCTGTCACCTTCCAGCGCCACTTGTGGAGCCTTTTGGCGGCTCAGGAGGCCACGCATCACGTTGTCCTGGCGGAGATGGCGACAGTTCTTCAGGAGCCCCCAGAGCCTCCTGAGGCTCAGGGCCCTGGCGGCTCATGAGGAGCAACTTCTCCAGCACGCGTCTTCAGCTACTCCAACACCACTCCAGCTAAGGTATCAGGTGACTCTTTCCGGTTCGTTTAGCTGGTGCCCCCCTCGGGCTGCACCATCCCCAGGTCGCATGGGCCTATTCCTGCGACGTGTATCCTTTTTGCATCTTTAGCTTACTCTGTTGGGAGCGCCTCTCGGGCTGCATCATCCCCAGGCCGCTCGGGTCTGTCCCAGTGGCATGTATCATTCTTGCATCTATCTGACCTAACCCGCATCATTGCTTGAGCATTTCTTGATTATCACCGGCTTACCTGTTACCCCTCGCGGCCACCCGCGTTGCTGACCGGCCTCCTACTCATCCCGCAATGGGGCTACACATGCTGGCACGGTGCTTGTGCTCGAGCCCGTCCCTGCAAGGCTGACAAACCTGAGCAGTCGAGCTCTGGCTCGCGGCACGCCCCTCGCACGTCACCTCACCAGGCCCTCAGTGCCTTCATCTTCTTGCAGAACGACCATCCGCAGACCAGCAAACACGGTTGCAATCTGTATTCCTCACTCGTGCTAACCTGCAGGAATCTCCGGAGGATGGCAACGGGCGGCGCCGCAGGCTCCTTCTTTTTTGCATGCAATCCGCTTGTGCGTTAAAGGGGGGGCTCCTGAGCATAGCGTATCAGGAGCTCCTACTGACTCTCCAGCCCTCACCCCTTGTCCTTGACCATGGCATCGCGACCTGGCATACCAGCGGCGGATGAGCTCGCTCGAGGGTCGGGACCTGAGGATGCAGAGCACCTAGGAGAGCGTGAAAAAGGGAGGGAGGCCAGCGCGAGCCTAACCCAGTCGTCCCACAACCGCTAACGCACGAATCGGGCGCTGCACACGGAGACCGCCTCAGGCTCGATAAGATAAGTCGTGCATTCAAGTCAGGTCGGCTCAAGACTTAGGATTTCCGGCTCTCGGAGCCTTGCTCCAGCAACGTCGCCTTCCTTTTCCACCTTTAGGAAGCTGCTTGCACGCCAAGGGGGACCTCTCGAGCATCATGTCTCAAGAGATCTTATCGGACCCTGGGCCGCTCACCTCCTGGCCTTGACCACGGCATCGTGACCTGGCATACCAACGATGGCTGAAGCCTGCTTGGAGACTGGGACCTGGCGGCGTAGAGCGCTAAGCTGCCGCGAGGGCGAAAAGTGGGAACAATGCTGAAGCAAGACATGCGATTGAGAATTTCATAATAGGAATAATATTAGATGCAAAAGCACTACAAATCCTTTACACACCCCACGGGGTTCACCTCGATTCCTTGCAACGAACAAAAGAAGAAGGTTTCTAGGAGCCGTATCTACAGGCGTCACCGCCAACGCGATCATCAATAGTGGGCCACGGGAGGCCGACGCCAACCCCATCCAGATCAACGGCGGCGACAGGAGGACACCGCTGCCGCGCTCTGGGCATGGCGAGAGCTCGGGGGCACGTAGCTGTCGTCGCTCGTCTCCGGAGTCTCGTAGGGCTCGGGAGTGTCGCTGGACCGCTTCAGCGAAGAATTGCGGGAATCAGATTCACGTGCGCGGTGGCATCGCCGCCCACACCACGAGTTCATGCGAGGAGCCCTCGGCGTGGGTTCGCGGGGCGGCGGCGCGCATCGCCGCAGCATGTCCACCATGGCCAAGGCGCGAGCGGCGCGGGCCGCTGACTCTCCCTCCAGAGCCTTGCACCTGGGCGTAAAAGCGCAGCGGGTAGCCGGGGGGAGGCCGCTCGAACGAAGGCCTCGTCACCTTCGGCCTCACGACAACATCGGGAGAGCAGGCCAGCCTCTTCTTTGGTGGGAGTGGCCCAAGCTCTTTGCGGGGGGTTTTTTCCTTCTCGACGGCAGAGAATCTCCGTATCGGCGCCATGAGTGTCGCAGCAATGAGGAAGAAGAAGAAGCAGGCGGAATGGAGGAAAAGATGAGCAACGGGGGTTCCGCCCCTCTCCTCATTTATAGCCAGAAGGAGGCTAACCGCCGGCGTCCATGATCACAAGTAATGATGGTTTCTCATCTGCATGCAGCAGGGACTCGTCAAGTTGGACGGTTGCCGAGGCGGCGTGGGGAAGCGGAGATCCCCACGTCTTATCAATTGCACGTGTCAATCAAGGCCGCAGGATGACGGGGCCCACTGCGCTCCGCACTTGCCCTTTGGCTTTGCCTTGAAGCCAAGTATGAGCGCGCCTTGGGCCCGGGGGCTACTGTCGGCGTCCTGGGAACGGGGGTACCCAGACTTGCCTGCCTGCGGCCCAGGGCGTGGCTCCACCAACGGCCTGGTACGGCCCACCTTCAGCAGCAACCACTCAAGGCCCTCTCGACGGGCCAAGCCTCGCGAGGCAGATGACACCAAGACCTCCTCAGGGGCGGCCTCGCTAGGCTGGCTCCCGAGCAGCGGAGATATCTACGCAAAGGGCACCTCGCGAGGTTCACGTGACATGAGCCATGACGACCAAGGCCAGGCAAGCGCCAGCGGGCGCAAAGTACCAGTTTCCTCTTTTGTGCTAAAGGGGCAAGCGCAGGCGAGGAGTCCCGAGGCATCAGGCAAAGGTTTCCATATCGGTGCAACAAGACCAAGACCAGTAGGACGATAGGACGGAGGTCACCGCAGAGCCCATGGCTGCATCACCAACAAAGCCTTTGCCAGGCAAAGACCAACTTTTGTCAGGATAGCTTGTACTAGTTGTCTCCCTTTAGAATTGGCCGTTGTGGGATCCCTTCCCGCCTATCATTTGGGAAAAGGACCAGGGCCTCTATAAATAGGACTAGCCACCACCGTAGTCAGGATCGGCTCATCTTCGATTGGATCCACTCCACCAAGGCCATCTCACCAGCTCATCGAGCTCAAGAACACCTCCCCTCAGGAGGCTGTTCATCCACTATACTTGTTCAACCTTATCCCACGAGGCAATCCACCACACCACACTGGAGTAGGGTATTACACCACAACTGTGGCCCAAACCAGTATAAACTCTCATGTATCTTATTCCTTGGGTTCGGCGAGCTAGGCCTTGAGATCGTTGCGAGAGCGAGCTAAGATGAGAGAGATCTTCATGCGCACCCCCGAGTTCGAACCTCAAGGGTTTGCCGGAACCCGTAATCCGACAGTTTTAAGCAAACAACTAAAGAAGATCCACATGCAGGATTTTCCACATGCAACAACATGGGAAGATGGGCAGTGGAGCAAGGTCGGAGGAAGTTGTACCTGAGGGTCGTCGGGATGTAACTAGGGGCGCCGGCGGCGGGGATCTGCCCATACTGCGGTAGCAAGCAAGTGGCGAAGGCCCTACCGCGTTGGAGCTTGGTCAGAGAGAACGACGGGTACCACAGATCGGGACATGCGGCCTCAACACCATCGACCGGAGAAACGACGCACATCCTCCCTTTCGGCCGGCGGACGGGATGCGGCCGGATCAATGAAGGATGGTGAGAGAGAGAGGACACCGCCGCCTTGTGTGATATGGTGTGACGAGAGACAAACCCCGGCAGGGAGGCTCCATTGTATATAGTGGAGCGGATTTTTTCCTTTTTCCCGACGACAATCGTTTTATATTCTGTACGTGCCATTGAGGAATATAACTTTATTTAATACTAACGCGTCAAGTCGAACTTTGTTCCGTCTACGCGTGGTAGATGACCCTCCTTCGAGTAAACAACCGCTACATGCGTCAAATTATCACGTGGGCTGCCTTTTCATACATAAATGAACTCCACCGTGTACCCGTGCGGGTGTGGCCCGGAATGAGATGTGAGTACATGCGTCGTGCGTGCACCTCTTCTTTAGGTGCAGGTACGTACGTGGGTGGGTGTGAGAGATATAGTTTGTGCGAAACAGAGGCAATGTGTCGATGATATCTCAAACAAAAAAACGTAACATATGCAATGTGTGTGAAATAGAGTCATGGATATATCATATATAGATGGAGCAATCCACGAGAAGAGAGTGGAGGGATCATCGGCGTGAGATATCGATAGAATCGAAAATAGGGATGAAGTGTGTGGCTGCGCGATCGATAAAGAGTGGCATCGAATTTGTGTTTGCCCACATCAAAGATACATGGCGGCTTGCCTACTGGAATTTGAGAGGGTAGAGGTGCAGTTTTTCTCTATGGCATAGATACCTACCTAAAACGTTCGACTATCGGTGTGTGTGGGGGGGAGGGGGCAGAGACCTAACTATAGAGAGGTAGATCGACTAGTATATGTGTGGAGAAGGAGAGGGACCTAGCTATGTATGAGGGAGATCGATCGGCATCCATGCATATGTGTAGCAGAGGAATAAGGTTGGGAGAAAGACAAAGGTTGTAACGCCCCGAGACCGACGCTCCAGACGCCTTCCATATATTGCCGTCATGTTTTAAAAACTTGCATTCGCTCGTCGTTGACGTTTCTCCCTTTGCCTTCATCACCTTCCCTCGGATCGCCTTGTCTGCGTTGACCGTTTCAGACCTATCGAATTTTCGCTTCCCTCTTGACCGTGACCGTCTAACCCCTCCTTGTGCAGTGCATAGACCTCTCTCGCGCGTCCGGAACTTCCCCGAACCCGACCCGGGTTGTTGTCACCGTTGGATTCGGATCATCCCCAAACATCTACAAAACATCACCGTTTTCTTTGTTGGACTCTCCTAGCTTATTTTTCTTGAACGTCCGATTTAAATCGGAGGGACCAAATATCCCCTAACCTAAATTCATCTGCTATATATATTAGTCCAACCCTAGACCAATCCCTAAAATCTAGCCCCCTTGTCCCATCTTTCCTCCTCGCCGCCGCCACACTCAAACCGCACCTCGGGATCCTCCCAGATCCCCTTCTCCTCGGCTCTCCTCCACCCCACTCCAACCGCAGCCTCCAACCACCTCCCGTGATCTCCGCGCCACCCAAATCCCCAGCAAGCCGCAGCCTCCTCCTTCCACCCCCGCTGCCTCGTCCCCACTCCCACCGTCGACCCCAAGCCGCTGCCCGCCGGAACAGCAGCAACCAGCACCAACCCCTGCGGCCACCTCTGCTTCCCGTACGCAACAGCAGCCGGGAGCTCCTGTATCGTCAACCGCCTGCCCGACCTCGCCATCTTCCCCCTACCTCTCCGAGCTGGCCGGTCTCCGTCTTCTCGTTCGTATAGAGCCGGCGAGATGCCCAGGACACGGCGCCGTCCCTCTCCTCCTTCTCTTTCCTTTCCTCCTCACACGGCTCCTGCCTGACCATTCCCTTCTCTCGTTTTTCTCTCACAGGAACCATGGCGCCATCGCAAGACCCCTGGCTCCAGCGCCGCCGCACCTTGGAGCAGCCACTGTGGCGCCGTCCCCCTCCGACCTCGTGCAGATCCGAAGCCCTAGCACCGGGGCCCACTATCTCCGTCGCTCTCTGGCCTCCCTGCCTGCAAGCGCCGCCATCCCCTCGTCGTCAGCTGCAGGAGCAGCGCGGCCTCTCGTTCTGTTCGAGCAAGGGAGACGAGCGCGTGCCTGCATCCTCTGCATCGCGATGCTGCGCCTCTGCATGCCCGTTGACTCCTCCCGAGCCGCTGCCTCGCTTGCCGCGGCCCAGGATCCAGTGAACCGGCCCAGCCTCCCGAAGCCCAGCCACTTCTTCGCTTCCAGCCCAGTGAGCAGCCGCCTAAACCCCTCCTGTGCACCGCTGGCCCAGCCAGTTTCGGCCCGTGTAGTTTTTTTTCCCAGATCTGCGATTTTGTCCATTATCCAGAGTATTGCAGTTTTACAGAAAATCCCCTCATGTTCATGCATTAATAATTAATTAACCGTGCATCTTTTGTAAATAATTTATATATGTAAAGTGCTTAGAATTTTATCTAGTTTCACAATATGCCACTCTCATCCATGTTTAAAATGCTTAAACATGCTGTTTGATTAAATTGGATAAAATGCCATGTTAAAATGATTTATTCCATAACTAATTAACCGTAACTCGGAATTTAATAAACTTTATATGTAAATGGGGTAGGAAAATGCCTAGTTTAACATGGTGCACTTTATTTTGCTGTTTAACAACATTAAAATTGTGTTTATGGCAGAACAGTAGCAAATTCAAAATGTGCATATGGGGATTTTTCGGAATTGTTGTTTGTTGTTCCGGCCTCATTTAAATTTGCCTAGATAGGTAGTTTTCATATGCCTCACCTCTTGCCATGTTAATCAACATTTAATATTGTTGGGTACATAAACAAGAGCGAACTAAATAACTTGAATGTGGTGTTTCGTCAATATGCAACTCGTTGCATATTGAGCTCCATTTAATTTGTAGTATTGTTTATACACTTTGCCATGCCATGCCTCATTAAACCGGACATGCATCATACTTGTCTGTGCATCATGCCATGTTTATGTGATGATTGTTTACTATGTTGTTTGTTCTTTCTGGGTTGCTTCTCTCGTTACCTTCGGTTTCGTTCCGGAGTTGTGAGGATTCATTCGACTTCGTCCATTTGTCTTCTTCATGGACTCGTTCTTCTCCCTAGCGGGATCTCAGGCAAGATGACCATACCCTCGAAATCACTTCTATCTTTGCTTGCTAGTTGTTCGCTCTATTGCTATGCCGCGTTACCTACCACTTTCTTATCAAGCCTCCCAAATTGCCATGAACCTCTAACCTTTTTTCACCCTTCCTAGCAAACCGTTGTTTGGCTATGTTACCGCTTTTGCTCAGCCCCTCTTATAGCGTGTTAGTTGCAGGTGAAGTTGAAGATTGCTCCTTGTTGGAACATGAATATGTTGGGATATCACAATATATCTTATTTTAATTAATGCATCTATATACTTGGTAAAGGGTGGAAGGATCGGCCTTCTGCCTGATGTTTTGTTCCACTCTTGCCGCGCTAGTTTCCGTCATACTGGTGTTATGTTCCTTGATTTTGCGTTCCTTACGCAGTTGGGTGATTTATGGGACCCCCTTGACAGTTCGCTTTGAATAAAACTCCTCCAGCAAGGCCCAACCTTGGTTGTACTATTTGCTACCACCTATCCCTTTTTCCCTTGGGTTCTACAGACTCAAGGGTCATCTTTATTTAAACCCCCTCGGGCCAGTGCTCCTCTGAGTGCTGGTCCGAACCGAGCAGACTGCGGGGCCACCTTGGGGAAACTTGAGGGCTGGTTTTACTCGTAGGATGTCTCATGCGGTGTTGCCCTGAGAACGAGATATGTGCAGCTCCTATCGGGATTTGTCGGCACATCGGGCGGCTTTGCTGGTCTTGTTTTACCATTGTCAAAATATCCTGTAAACCGGGATTCCGAGACTGATCGGGTCTTCCCGGGAGAAGGTCTATCCTTCGTTGACCGTGAGAGCTTATAATGGGCTAAGTTGGGACACCCCTGCAGGGTATAAACTTTCGAGAACCGTGCCCGCGGTTATCTGGCAGATGGGAATTTGTTAATATTCGGTTGTAGAGAACTTGACACTCGACTTAATTAAAACGCATCAACCGCGTGTGTAGCCGTGATGGTCTCTTTTCGGCGGAGTCCGGGAAGTGAACACGGCTTTTGGGTTATGTTTGACGTAAGTAGGAGTTCAGGATCACTTCTTGATCATTACTAGTTGACGACCGTTCCGTTGCTTCTCTTCTCGCTCTTATTTGCGTATGTTAGCCACCATATATGCTAGTGCTTGCTGCAGCTCCACCTCATTACCCCATCCTTTCCTATAAGCTTAAATAGTCTTGATCTCGCGGGTGTGAGATTGCTGAGTCCTCGTGACTCACAGATACTTCCAAAACAGTTGCAGGTGCCGAGGATACCAGTGCAGGCAATGCAACCGAACTCAAGGGGGAGTTCGACGAGGACCTTGGTCGTTACTATGTTTCTTTTCCTGTTGATCAGTAGTGGAGCCCAGTTGGGACGATCGGCGATCTAGCATTTGGGGTTGTCTTCTTTTCTTTTGGCTTTGACCGTAGTCGGTCTATGTGTGTACTCTAATTGATGTATGATTTATTTATGTATTGTGTGAAGTGGCGATTGTAAGCCAACTCTTTATCCCATTCTTGTTCATTACATGGGATTGTGTGAAGATGACCCTTCTTGCGACAAAACCACAATGCGGTTATGCCTCTAAGTCGTGCCTCGACACGTGGGAGATATAGCCGCATCGTGGGCGTTACAAAGGTAGAGTGTCAGAGGGTTGGTGGTGGAGTTGCTTCTTACAAATGGTGGGAGAGGCCTGCTAGACAAACGAAGGGTACGAGTGCAATATGAATAAGAGAGGGTCGGGGATGTCTGCCTGTCTATGCATGTGCGTGTGAGAGACGGGTCGGGAGGTATGCAAGGATGATGAGGGGGGACGATATGGTTGTGGTAAGCAGACATAACTACATAGGAAGATCAACTATCGTGTGTCTGAGAAAGGGAGAGACATAACTAGTGAGGTAAGTCTATCGGTGCATGGGGAAAAAGAATTATAGTCGACCTAACTATATGTAGGGAGATCGGTACGTATACATGAATGCATGTGTTAGAAGCAAATAAGGTCCGAGCGACGGACAGGGGGAGAGGGGTGCGTCTAGGAGGTGGTGCGAGAGGCCTACTATGTCGAGGGGGAGGAGTGTGCGAGTATGAGATCGATGAAAAGAGGGGCGGGAGTGTGCACCTACGTGGAGCCATATTGGACATAGGGGGCATGGACGGTGAGAAGTGAAGAAGGGAAGTGTGTGTTTGTGGTAGGCACACTTGGCTAGAGAGGTATATCGACCGGTGTGTGCCGAAAAGGAGCCGGGGGGCCTACACACACCATGGGTGAACGACCTAATGAGAAATAACGAATGTGCGTGATGGAGGGGACGCTGAGGGAGGGTGAGAGGGGGCGGGCGTGTGCATGCACGATAGAAAGTTAGTGCTAGCTTGCTACAAAAAGAAGAGGATCGTGAAGGTGTAAAAGACGAAAAGAGATCATAATTCATTATAAAAAAAGTGGATACGGATATTTGAAGAAGATATCGTAATGTAGAACATTGATTATAATTTGTGATAATGTGTGGCTTTTGTAGCTCAGGGCTAAATACTTGTCATAATGTAGGGGGCGGGGCACTATACTTTGTGTGATAAACATGGTGTACATGTGGAACATGGTTTAGATTATGAATATCTAGTTAGTACATCAAATGTACTATTATTTGGAATCAACATCAAGTGTATTCAAAAAATTGAATTCGAGGTCATATAGTACACATAGTTCATATATATCTCTATTTTAATCATGTGGTGTGTTGTAAAGGTAATACACGAATGATGGTTGAAGTTGGCAACAATAATGATTGTAGATTCGTATTCAAATAGAGAAACGAATTCAAATTTAGTTCAAATTGCAGCGGTAGTATAGACATTTGAATGCACTAAAATGTTGGTATGAGTAGGTTACATGCATTATACAACCAGCAAAAAAAATTAATTGGACATAACATGGATTCATAGCTTTGAATAGCATTTGTATAGTAAAACAGACAAAACTCTCTCTTTGTGTGGTGTGAATAGTTTTATTATTTTTCGTTGAGGAAAGTGCGAATTGATTTGGTACATACAAGTACAATATTACACGTTAGGCTTGTCCCTAAAATCCAGCCTGCGCCTTGTTATATCCCGAAAATTCAAATATCGTGCTCCCAAAACTCGCGCCTTCACAACCCGCGCCTTGCTATCCTGAAATTACAATGCACGCGAAAACTCCCTCCAGCTGCCAAATCCCGACACGCGAAATCCGCCTTCTAACCCTGAGTCGGAAGGGCCGCTAGTTCATATCGGTGGGGGTACTTCTGTAACACACCCTACATTTTGGACAAGCGTGTCCCTAAGTCATGGTTCCCCCTCCCATCGCCTCCTATTCGCCATTCAAAATCCCAGGCCGCCATAACCTCTCTGCTCTAGCCGCGAAACCCAACCCTCCTCCGTCCGCCACCCCACCGCTACCCAGCCGGAGCCTCTTCCCCGACGACATAGTCCACCGCAACAGCTCAACGTCCCCATCCACCTCCCCAGATGAGGATCTGTCGTCCATCTCGTCGTCCCGCCGGTTCAGCCGCCCCGTCCTCCACCTCCAAGGAGCTGCTCCGACGATCGACTCGTCTATCGCGGCTGCTCCATCCCCACAGCGCCGCCTTAACCTGCTCCACCGGAACCGCAACATCCTCACCGACTCCTCGAACGAAACTGAGGCCTACCCGGTGCCACCAAAGAGGTTGCACACTCATCGCATCGCATCTTCTCCTTAACTCGACCTCGTGGCACTGACAGTGCTCCATCCCGCACCCCCATGGCATGGCAACCTCGAAGCCGGCGCCGCGGCCGACATCTCCATGGTGGCTCTCCCCCAGTGTGAGGCCCCTTCGGCGGCGGCGTCCATACTAGGCGGATCTGCTGCTGCTGCTCCGGCTCCTCGCTCGCTCGCTCGCGCTGCTGCTACTACTGCTGCTCCGGCTCTCGCTCGTTCGCTCGTGCTGTTGCTGCTGCTCCGGCCCTCGCTCGCTCGCTCGCCATGCTGCCGCTGCTCTCCCCCTCACTCGTGCTGCTACTCTGCTCCGATTTAGCTACACTTCAGTCGACTGAATCGACTTTTGGGTCAATCGATTTTCAGGGGGTGGGGGGCTCACCGGAGTTAACGAAGAACCACCCGCAGCGGGGAGGGGGCACTATTGCAGGATGCTGCTAACATGACACTACTATCAGAGACCCTTCGAGAAACTGTGTGCGATGCAATAATCGCAAACGGTGTTGTATGAAAACCGTCAGAAATGTATAAAACGTTTGCGATGACGGATGCGCCAAACACGGTTCAGGTTTTAGTTGCGTGTGCGATGAAGGGCATACGATTCAGTTCAATTACCTGTTTGCGATGAGGAGGAACAAAAGAAACGGGCAGCCAGATGAAGGCGTGTGCGATACACAGCATACAGTTCAATTAGATGAATTGTTTGTGATTAGGCAACACAAAAGAAACGGGCAACCAGATGAAGGTGTGTGCGATATACGGCATACGGTTCACTCGGATGAACTATTTCTGATTAGGCAGCACAAAAGAAACGGTCAGCCAGATCAAGGTGTGTGCGATATACGCATGTGGTTCACTCGGCCCTTGTCGTCAGTGTGTGACCTCTGTGGCAACCTTTCGCTCCCCAGGTGCCTCTTCGTGTACTGTGGCAACCGTCCACCGCCTCTTCGCCTTTCCCTCTTGATTTTGAACTGCTGTCGCATGCTCTTCCTCCCTCCATTTGCCTTCACCCTTCCTTCTGCCATTGTTCGATCATCTTCTCCATGGAGGAAACAGGCCAGAAATGACCCTGTTATTCTTGCCCCGATCTGAAAGATGACGTGGTGGAGGAACTCATTGATCGGTGCGACGTCATCACCTCGGCTAGCATGGCAGGTTCGTTCAAGACCATTCTCGACTCAACTAATAACATCATTACCAGGAACCCAAGGGTCCAGGAGAGGTTTGATCTCCGCTACCTTCTTCGCCGTGACCCTGCTGACTGGCGCGGGGAGGAGGGAAGCCTCGCCTTGTGCAAGTTGATGCCGCTTGATAATGATACGTATGATGTTAAGATGCCATCGCTTGAGGGCAAGGCTTGGGCAGGCGCAAATGGAGATTGGGTTGTTTATATTGGGTACAACTGCGAGTGGGAACTTGTGAATGTGTACACTCGTCACCGGGTTCCACTTCCAAAAATCTCCGACGACTGCCCAGAGGTTGAGTACACCGGTATTCTACGTGAGTTCAAATACGATCATGGTGACTGTTGTCTATGGAAGATAGCAATTTGTCGAGTTCCCAACCGCTATTGGGATTACTCGAACTATGAAGTTGTTGCTATCTTCGACAAGCTTGTTGCCTTCCTTACTTCCACGCCTCGATGGATATTGCTCAAAAATCAATTTCTGTACACGGATGAGTACTGTGATGCAATTCAATACGAGGGTCTTGTGTTTGCTGCCACCACTCGTGGCACTGTTTTTGCATGGAATCATCATGCTTTCGGTACGTTTGTCTTCCACCATAATTATAATTGTTTCATCCACATGCATGCGGGTTAGCTAGTTTCCCTTTACTAATTAATTAACCTTCTTGTGTTTCCAAGGTCCTGTGAACATTCCACCACCTATAATTGAAAAAATTTATAACCAAGGGGGAGATGACGATGCTGATGATCACGAGCATGAGGACGAGCTGGACCCATATACTCAGTGGCACCTGGCAACTTATTCCGATGGATCACCTCTTCTTGTCTGTATACAGGGCACTGCTGATGTTACTAAGGAAGCAGGTGTTGTCTCGCATGGTCGCACTCTCCGGACCTATTCCAACATCCGTTGCAGGGTATTCGGGATGGATACTAGTGTACTAGCGCCAACACCTTCTCCCTGGTTCAGTATTGAAAGTCTTGGAGGAAACTCGCTCTTCCTTGGACAAAACTATCCAATGATGGTGGAAGGCGATCCAGCTGCTGTTGACACAACGTTACTACCATTTATGAGAAGCAACTGTATCTATACCTCGGACATTGCTATGCTTCCCTACCGTCCCAATATGGGTCCTGACATAGGCCGCTTCAGCCTGGATGATCAGTCCTGTGTTGGTCTCGAGATTGACAGTAGCTGGCCCTTCCCAGAGAATCACTTCTGGTTCAAAGCAAGCGTTTCCAACGCCGACGAGTGGTTGAGCTGAAGTTCATTTCATCGCTTTGTTATTTGTTGTGTGAGAAAAACTTTACTAGAATGTTTTGTTGGAAATGATCTATAATCCAACGTGTATCCTCGTTGTCGTTGTGGGCTGATGACTTGTTGTATGTAATCAATGGTACATTTGCATATGCGTCCATCAACTCATGCCTGCTAGTGGTGTCCATATGAACAGAGCTAGTGATTTTAGTTGGAAAAATTAGATAGTGCTAGTGATTTTTAGCTGCATATTTTGACAAATTGCAGTGTTACAAGGTTGACAAATGGCAATGTTACTAGATAAACAAATGTCAATCTTTCCAGTTTGACAAATGGCAACATACCCAAAATGACAGATATGCAAATCTTACCCAATTGTTTGTACGTGGTTGCACACGGGTCATGCAAAACAACCGTTTGCGTTGAAGGGATGCAGAAATCCTGCTCGGCACATTTTCCCGTGGCTTCCTGGGGAAGCTGTCGGTTTGCATCCAGGTGTTCTAACTAAAACGTTTGCGATGAGTGTTTTATATTTAAAAACCATTGACATTTTTTTCAAAACAAAATCGTTTGATAAGTCTGTACATTAAGAGAGAAAAACACAAGTTCGTTCAAACCATATCTTTCATTCATTCACACTGCGAATTTATATTCATATGATCGAGAATTCGAGATATAGTATTAAACCCCAAAAAAACTATTTCCGGCGGCGGCGGAGGCAGCGTGCCGCGCCGTCGTTGTCGTTGTCGTCATCCGGGACGCCGTTGTTGAAGTCTTCAAGGCAGCACAAAATGTTCTTCACTTGTAAATCAAACATCATGTCATCGCGCGATCGACGGGCAGGGCGCCGGGAGGACGGCAACTGGCGCCGCTGATAGGTAGCGGTCGACGGCAGCGTCCCACGGCGCTGAGGGGAGCGCGCGCACGGGCGTGGCGGGTGCAGCCAAACGCACGGGGCCGACGCCACGGTGGGTGGAGGGGCGCGCACGGGCACGGGCACGGGCGCTGGTGCTGGCATGTACATGAGCTCGCGTGGGTCCACGGAGACCTTGCTGACGCTCGTGGCTTCCAGCTCTGCGATAGTGCTCGGCGACCAGCCCTTCAATGCTACGGGGATGGTCGCTGGCGCGGGCGCGAGGATGGGAGCCGGGGTGGGAGCGGGGGCAGCAACCGCCACGGCCAGCTCGTTCTGGGCCACGTCCATGGGGCCCCATTCCTCCTTATTTTCTATCTCCTCCAGCTCGGAGTCGACTTCACCAAACTTGAAGACTAGTGGCAGATGATCGTTCTGCGCCATGGCGTTGGTGGAGGTCTGCAGGAGGGAGGGGAACGGGAGGCGAACAGTAAGGCCGCCGGTATTAAACAGCGGCTCGGGCGCCATTAATGGAGAGGAAGGCGGGCGGCCATGGAAGTCAAAGGGGTTCGCTTCCCAGTGAGCCTGCGCAACGTACAGCTCGCATGCTTCCCGGTGAGCCTGCACATTGGAGGACAGCTTGCATGCCTCTCGGTCAGCCTGCACACCGGACAACGCTTGCACGCCTCTCGTTCAGTCAAGGTCAAGCAGCTGTCCGCACGGCACCTCCTACAGCCATTAAACCAAGACACGTGGCGTCACATGAATGGTTAAAAGATCGCACACGGTTTGAATTCTACAAACGTTTGAGATATTAAAGTGGCAGCTATTTTTTCAAAATGCCTTTGTTGGCTGTCATTATTCGAGTGCGCCTTCTCTCTCAAAATGGACACAAAAAATGCCACAACATGTCGGGTGCCATTCCATGATAGCATGCCAAGTTTCATGAATTTCAGACGAGTTTGGATTTACTAGAATTTAAAAACCAGGCATCTCAATGTTTTGCCGGCAATCAACGGTGCCCTAGTGTTTGAAATTCATTCCCATTTCTTGCATGGGACCTAAGCATGCACCCAAGGACACAGATTTGATTTTTCAACCAATTTATATGCACTGGAGCATGTGCATGTAGTTCAAATTTGAATTATGCATATAAATGCATTGAAAACTCAGTTAATGCATAAAAATATCGAAACGAAACCCGAAAAATCCCAAAAATTAACACAACACTCCTGTTGTTCTATCTTGACACGAGAATTTTTTTGAAAGCAATAAGACGTAATGGATATCATTTCGTACCCAAAGGTGGGACGTTCCCTACCGAAACCATCATGCTTGTTGTGAGAAGCTCTGGTTTGTGAGAAGCGTATACCCAAACCTGCCCCGAATGGGACAATTTTTTTACCACGGAATGTTGATGCCGCTCCATGATAGCATGCCAAGTTTCATGAATTTCAGACGAGTTTTGGATTTACTAGAATTTAAAAGCCAGCCATCTCAACGTTTTGCCGGCAATCAACAGTGCCCTGGTGTTTGAATTTCATTCTCATCTCTTGCATGGGACCTAGAAATTCACCCAAGGACACAATTTGATTTTTCAACCAACTTTAGTGCATTGGAGCATGTGCTTGTAGTTCAAATTTGAATTATGCACATAAAATGCCTAGAAAATCCAGTTAATGCATAAAAATGTCCAAACGAACCCCGAAAAATCCCAAAAATTGACACAACACTCCTGTTGTTCTATGTTGACACGAGAAAATTTTGAAAGCAATAAGAGGCAATGGATATCGTTTCGTCCCCAAAGGTGGGACGTTCCCTATCGAAACCATCATGCTTGTTGTGAGAAGCTCTGGTTTGTGAGAAGCTTATACCCGAACCTGCCCCAAATGGGACAATTTTTTACCACGGCATGTTGATGCCGCTCCATGATAGCATGCCAAGTTTCATGAATTTCAGACGAGTTTTGGATTTACTAGAATTTAAAAACCAGGCATCTCAACGTTTTGCCGGCAATCAACAGTGCCCTGGTGTTTCAATTTCATTCCAATCTCTTGCATGGGACCTAGAAATTCACCCAAGGACACACATATGATTTTTCAACCAACTTTAGTGCATTGGAGCATGTGCTTGTAGTTCAAATTTGAATTATGCACATAAAATGCCTACAAAACCCAGTTAATGTATAAAAAAGGCCAAACGAACCCCGAAAAATTCCAACATTAAACACAACACTCCTGTTGTTCTATGTTGACACTAGAAATTTTTTTAAAGCAATAAGAGGCAACGGATATCGTCCCATCCCCAAAGGTGGTACGTTCCCTATCGTAACCATCATGCTTGTTGTGAGAAGCTTATACCCAAACCTTTCCCAAATGGGACAAAATTTTCACCACGGCATGTTGATGCCGCTCCACGATAGCATGCCAAGTTTCGTGAATTTCAGACGAGTTTTGGATTTACCAGAATTTAAAAACCAGGCATCTCAACAATTTGTCGGCAATCAACAGCGCCTTGGTGTTTGAAATTCATTCCCGTCTCTTGCATGGTACCTAAGCATGCACCCAAGGACACACATGTGATTTTTCAACCAATTTATATGCACTGGAGCATGTGCATGTAGTTCAAATTTGAATTATGCACATAAAATTCCTAGAAAACTCAATTAATGTATAAAAATGTCCAAACGAACCCCGAAAAATCCCAAAAATTGACACAACACTCCTGTTGTTCTATTTTAACACGAGAAATTTTTTGAAAGCAATAAGTGGCTATGGATATCGTTTCATCCCCAAAGGGGGGACGTACCCTACCGAAACCATCAGGCTTGTTGTGAGAAGCTCTAGTTTGTGAGAAGCATATACCCAAACCTGCCCGAAATGGGACAGTTTTTTCACCACGGCATGTTGATGCCGCTCCATGATATCATGCCATGTTTCATGAATTTCAGACGTGTTTTGGATTTACAAGAATTTAAAAACCAGGCATCTCAACGTTTTGCTGGCAATCAACGGTGCCCTGGTGTTTGAAATTCATTCCCATCTCTTGCATGGGACCTAAGCATGCACCCAAGGACACATATTTAATTTTTCAGCCAATTTATATGCACTGGAGCATGTGCATGTAGTTCAAATTTGAATTATGCACATAAATGCATTGAAAACTCAGTTAATGCATAAAAATGTCCAAACGAACCCCGAAAAATCCCAAAAATTGACATAACGCTCCTGTTGTTCTATGTTGACACAAGAAAATATTTGAAAGCAATAAGAGGCAATGGATATCGTTTCGTCCCCAAAGGTGGGACGTTCCCTATCGAAACCATCATGCTTGTTGTGAGAAGCTCTGGTTTGTGAGAAGCATATACCCGAACCTGCCCCAAATGGGACAATTTCTTTACCACGGCATGTTGATGCCGCACCATGATAGCATGCCAAGTTTCATGAATTTCAGACGAGTTTTGGATTTACTAGAATTTAAAAACCAGGCATCTCAATGTTTTGCCGGCAATCAACAGTGCCCTGGTGTTTGAATTCATTCCAATCTCTTACATGGGACCTAGAAATCACCCAAGGACACACATATGATTTTTCAACCAACTTTAGTGCATTGGAGCATGTGCTTGTAGTTCAAATTTGAATTATGCACATAAAATGCCTACAAAACCCAGTTAATGTATAAAAAAGGCCAAACGAACCCCGAAAAATTCCAAGATTAAACACAACACTCCTGTTGTTCTATCTTGACACGAGAAATTTTTTGAAAGCAATAAGACGTAATGGATATCGTTTCGTACCCAAAGGTGGGACGTTCCCTACCGAAACCATCAAGCTTGTTGTGAGAAGCTCTGGTTTGTGAGAAGCGTATACCCAAACCTGCCCCGAATGGGACAATTTTTTTACCACGGCATGTTGATGCCGCTCCATGATAGCATGGCAAGTTTCATGAATGTCAGACGAGTTTTGGATTTACTAGAATTTAAAAGCCAGCCATCTCAACGTTTTGCCGGCAATCAACAGTGCCCTGGTGTTTGAATTTCATTCTCATCTCCTGCATGGGACCTAGAAATTCACCCAAGGACACATATTTGATTTTTCAACCAGCTTTAGTGCATTGGAGCATGTGCTTGTAGTTCAAATTTGCATTATGCACATAAAATGCCTAGAAAATCCAGTTAATGCATAAAAATGTCCAAACGAACCCCGAAAAATCCCAAAAATTGACATAACGCTCCTGTTGTTCTATGTTGACACGGGAAAAAATTTGAAAGCAATAAGAGGCAATGGATATCGTTTCGTCCCCAAAGGTGGGACGTTCCCTATCGAAACCATCATGCTTATTGTGAGAAGCTCTGGTTTGTGAGAAGCATATACCCGAACCTGCCCCAAATGGGACAATTTCTTTACCACGGCATGTTGATGCCGCACCATGATAGCATGCCAAGTTTCATGAATTTCAGACGAGTTTTGGATTTACTAGAATTTAAAAACCAGGCATCTCAACGTTTTGCCGGCAATCAACAGTGCCCTGGTGTTTCAATTTCATTCCAATCTCTTGCATGGGACCTATTAATTCACCCAAGGACACACATATGATTTTTCAACCAACTTTAGTGCATTGGAGCATGTGCTTGTAGTTCAAATTTGAATTATGCACATAAAATGCCTACAAAACCCAGTTAATGTATAAAAAAGGCCAAACGAACCCCGAAAAATTCTAAGATTAAACACAACACTCCTGTTGTTCTATGTTGACACTAGAAATTTTTTTAAAGCAATAAGAGGCAACGGATATCGTCCCATCCCCAAAGGTGGTACGTTCCCTATCGTAACCATCATGCTTGTTGTGAGAAGCTTATACCCAAACCTGTCCCAAATGGGACAAAATTTTCACCACGGCATGTTGATGCCGCTCCATGATAGCATGCCAAGTTTCGTGAATTTCAGACGAGTTTTGGATTTACCAGAATTTAAAAACCAGGCATCTCAACATTTTGTCGGCAATCAACAGCGCCTTGGTGTTTGAAATTCATTCCCCTCTCTTGCATGGGACCTAAGCATGCACCCAAGGACACACATGTGATTTTTCAACCAATTTATATGCACTGGAGCATGTGCATGTAGTTCAAATTTGAATTATGCACATAAAATTCCTAGAAAACTCAGTTAATGCATAAAAATGTCCAAACGAACCCCGAAAAATCCCAAAAATTGACACAACACTCCTGTTGTTCTATTTTAACACGAGAAATTTTTTGAAAGCAATAAGAGGCTATGGATATCGTTTCATCCCCAAAGGGGGACGTACCCTACCGAAACCATCAGGCTTGTTGTGAGAAGCTCTAGTTTGTGAGAAGCATATACCCAAACCTGCCCGAAATGGGACAATTTTTTCACCACGGCATGTTGATGCCGCTCCATGATATCATGCCAAGTTTCATGAATTTCAGACGTGTTTTGGATTTACAAGAATTTAAAAACCAGGCATCTCAACGTTTTGCTGGCAATCAACGGTGCCCTGGTGTTTGAAATTCATTCCCATCTCTTGCATGGGACCTAAGCATGCAACCAAGGACACATATTTAATTTTTCAGCCAATTTATATGCAATGGAGCATGTGCATGTAGTTCAAATTTGAATTATGCACATAAATGCATTGAAAACTCAGTTAATGCATAAAAATGTCCAAACGAACCCCGAAAAATCCCAAAAATTGACATAACGCTCCTGTTGTTCTATGTTGACACAAGAAAAAATTTGAAAGCAATAAGAGGCAATGGATATCGTTTCGTCCCCAAAGGTGGGACGTTCCCTATCGAAACCATCATGCTTGTTGTGAGAAGCTCTCGTTTGTGAGAAGCATATACCCGAACCTGCCCCAAATGGGACAATTTCTTTACCACGGCATGTTGTTGCCGCACCATGATAGCATGCTAAGTTTCATGAATTTCACGCGAGTTTTGGATTTACTAGAATTTAAAAACCAGGCATCTCAATGTTTTGCCGGCAATCAACAGTGCCCTGGTGTTTGAATTTCATTCCAATCTCTTGCATGGGACCTAGAAATTCACCCAAGGACACACATATGATTTTTCAACCAACTTTAGTGCATTGGAGCATGTGCTTGTAGTTCAAATTTGAATTATGCACATAAAATGCCTACAAAACCCAGTTAATGTATAAAAAAGGCCAAACGAACCCCGAAAAATTCCAAGATTAAACACAACACTCCTGTTGTTCTATGTTGACACTAGAAATTTTTTGAAAGCAATAAGAGGCAACGGATATCGTCCCGTCCCCAAAGGTGGTACGTTCCCTATCGAAACCATCATGCTTGTTGTGAGAAGCTCTAGTTTTTGGGAAGCTTATACCCAAACCTGCCCCAAATGGGACAAAATTTTCACCATGATATATTGATGCCGCTCCATGATAGCATGCCAAGTTTCATGAATTTCAGACGAGTTTTGGATTTACTAGAATTTAAAAACCAGGTATCTCAACGTTTTTCCAGCAATCAACAGTGCCCTGGTGTTTGAAATTCAGTCCCATCTCTTGCATAGGACCTAGAAATTCACCCAAGGACACACATGTGATTTTTCAACCAACTTTGGTGCATTGGAGCATGTGCTTGTAGTTCAAATTTCAATTATGCACATAAAATGCCTAGAAAACCCAGTTAATGTATAAAATGGCCGAAAAACCCCAAAAAATTCATTCCCATTTCTTGCATGGGACCTAAGCATGCATTGAAGGACACAGATTTGATTTTTCAACCAATTTGTATGCACCGGAGCATGTGCTTGTAGTTTAATTTTGAATTATGCACGTGAAATGGCTAGAAAACCAGTTTATTGTATAAAATGTCCAAACGAACCCTGAATAATTCCAATTCTTTTACGACACACATATAGTTGCATGATCACTGCAGATAAAAGGTCTAGCAATTCAAACAGCGTCCATTGCCGCTGTGACCCCATTTTGTAATTCAAATCAAGTAGATCCCACATAGTTTATTATCACCAACCGTGTGAGATGTACTACAAAATATCTTGGAGCACCATCGGTGTATAGTACAACTATGGCTTACGCAGAAGGTGCGTCGGTTACAGTACACAGCCGGCGTGTCAAGCACACTAGCTCACTCCCCAAAAACTCCCGCTTCTGCATCCCTCGCAGTCTCAAAAATATCTACCGCCGAGAAGGTTTTAATGTTTGATAGCACACGATTAATATGTGCGGACCGTGTGCGATGTCTGTTACTCCCGCTCTGCTTCAGTCCCTTTATTCAAATTTTCAGTAGCCCCGGCATTTTACTCCCGCCTCTGCATCCCTCGCAATCTCAAAAATATCTGCTCGCCCTTGATCCAAATTTTCAGTAGCCCCGCCTTGTTACTCCCGCCTAGTAAAATTTTCAGTTGCCACAGTATTTCCTCAAACACAACCTTGCCCCCCTCCACACACACCCCAAAACCTCCGCTCACACAGACACACAGAACCCTCAAAACCATTGGTAGGTCGCCGCCACCGTCGGTGCCTCCATCCTCAACCTCTGCCCGTGTGCAGGGGAGCTCGAGGAGCCAATGGCCAAAAAGTGGTTTATCAGGGCCTTTTCGCCCGGCGCCAGCGAGGTGGCCGCCAAGGTGTCCCCGTCATCCTCCACGGGCCCGATTCGTCGTCGCCGGTCCCCCGATCCACCCGCCGCCGCGCCCCTACGCTGGTTCGAGGACTTCCCCATCCTCCCTCAGACCCGGCAGCCGACGAAGTCCTACCTCGGGGTCCAGCAGCGGCGGTGGGGGACGTGGGTCGCCGAGATTACAGATCGAGAGACCCACACCCGCCGGTGGCTCGGTAGCTTCAACACGTCCGAGCTCGCGGCCATGGAGTACGACCGCTGGCAGGTCCGCTACCACGGCGCGGCGGCAAGGCTCAATTTCCCCTTGGCACACGTCCGGTCCACCTCATTCTGCCGGAGCCAGGCTGGTGAGCTCGGCTATGGCGCGGGAGGACCGCGAGGCGTGGGAGCGCCTCGTGGCTGAGGCCGCCGACAAGGCCTACATGCAAGAGCTCCGCCGGTAGCACCCGGAGCTCGTGGAGGCGGAGCGGGCGATCTTTGCCGGGGCGGAGGGCGGCAAGGTTATCGCGCTCTCCTCCGATGACGAGGTCAAAGGCGGTGAGGACGGCGGCGCGGAGGGCGGTGAGGTTATCATGCTCTCCTCTGATGACGAGGTCGAAGGCAGCGGCGACGGCGGCGCGGAGGGCGTCGAGGTGGGCCCCGAGGACAAGGAGATCGACATCGCCGAGTGGAGGAGTGCCTTCCCCAATGACCCCGACGACGGTACTGGCACGGACCCGGCTCGCGGCACACCGTACACGACGAGGAAGGATTGGCTCGACCTCTACTTTGACCGAAAGTAGTTTAGCTTAGTTTAAATTTATGTTTTATGTTTGGTTATGCAAAACTATCTATGTTTATGTTTGAATGCATGCTAGTTTCGGTTGAACCTGCTTTGAACTTGATCAAATTGAAGTTTACGACCTTAAGTTTAGGGATCGACTAGAAAAGGCCAAAAATTGCTGGAGGTTATATATATATATATATATATATATATATATATATATATATATATATATATATCCACTAAGGGTTTTAGTCCTTTAACTTTTTAAGGATCGCCTAGAGATGTCCTTATAACTTGTTTATTTCAGTTCTTCACAATGTGATGCTCTATATGTGCAACTATTTGCCGTGCAGTTCAATTTCATCAATAACAGTTTCAACAACACCATTGTGAATTACGATATTTGGTTGATGTTAAGGATATTGCAGTCAACATGCCTTTTCGTTTTTCAATTGTTGTTTAGCAACATGCATTGTACTGAATGGCTAAATATGCAATCCCAGGCTACATAGCAACAAGGAAGAGTGTTACCTTAATGTTCTGATGATGTCTAGATATACATGTAATAAAATGTTATATAATGGGATGGATGGAGTGTTGTACTACATTATTTTTCAATTGTTGTTTAGCTTCTAATATTAACTTGGTGCTTTTAGGTACATATATCATTGCCAAAGATCCACACTTTGACCCTTTCTGCGTATGGAGCAATGAGATATTCATGAACCAGCATCAAGTGAGGAAGCCGATAAAGATTGTTATTAAAATGGGTCAAAAGATGTCAATCAAACTATTTGTTTACACTTTATGCAAGACAACAGTGAACTGTAGGATGGTAAGTAAGAACCATGTAGCCTTCTTTTTATTGCCCGTAATGAGTTGTGTTAGATGACAATATCTGAATCTTTTTTGTTTTGCAGTGGATCCTGAAGCAGTTTACTCAAGATTATCTCCCAAACTACATGATTGGTGGCCGGCCATCACAAGGGGTTGGACTAGAGTCCTGCATGCCTTCTGCATCCAGGAGAGCACAATAGGGCCATTCCACTTCACCTTGTTTAGCAACTGGAATGTCTGTCGCCTCTTTCTTTACCATCTGTAATAGTACAAGTATAGAACCCTGGTACATCATTCTTTATTTGGTGCTTATGTAATTCTTAAACATGTGTACCTGTCAATCGAATAATGCATTGGTTGTTTGAACCTGATGGATATGAATAAAGCTATAGCCTACTTTCAAGTTTAAATTAGGTACGATTTTAAATAGCAACAATTAAATTAGGGCGAAATTACGTTGTGCAGGTCATTGGGGCACACACGGTTGGTAAAACACAAACCTTTGCGGTATACACCATAATTCGAGACAGTTCACAGAGAGGAAACATGTGCAAGAACGCACACAGTTGCCATTTGCAAAGCGTGTGTGATGTCAGACACTATCACATACGGTGCGGGCAAACTAAATGTGTGTGATTGTCTACCCATCATACACGGTTTATAATCATGAACTGTTTGTGATGTGCCAGGCATCGTAAAACTCCCATGCCTAGAATCTGCCTGGAATCTGCCTGGTTTTAGGCAGAACCACAAAACTCCGACTGCGATGGCAATGCGAGAACAAACGAGTAGCAAGGATGAAGCATTTGGGATATTCGAGATATCGGAAATGGTTATATAGGGACAAATGTATGCATCAAGGCTCCCTATCCCCGACGGTTTCAGGTTCTTGTGGGAAGGACCCCCCTATCGCCCACACTCACTTGGCGACGGTTCAAAATGCCGTCGCGGAAAGGGTTAAAAAACCGTTTGTTTAGGACCGACGCGCACCAGTGGGGGCTCGCCGGAGAGGTACCCCACTATCTATCATAGGGTTCAAGGTGGGGGCGATGGTCGCCGGCGGTGGGGGCGGTGGTGGGGCGGTGGCGTGGGGGTCGCTGGAGAAAAAGCTCGGCGTGGGGGGCCTAGAGGGCTGGCTGGGGCGGCAGCGAACCGACGATGGGGAGTGGTTTCGGGGCGGCGGGGGCCGGCGGTTCGGCCGGTGGTGGCTAGCGGCTTAGGGGGGTGGAGGTTGAAGATGAACTGCAGGCCCTCCCTAAACTACATGTGAAGTGCCTCTCTGCTACCATTGCGTTCAGTTTCGACAGTAACATTCAGATTCCACAGTAAATTTCAGTTTCGATAGTTAAGTTCAGAGTCAATAGTTTTTACCTCATCTGTTGTAGTGAGGTGTTTTTTGGTGATGTAAATTTTACATCTATCAGTTTCCGATAATGTATATTAGATCATCTATTGGAGATGCTATTAAAATCCCACTTGAGAGTAACGATGTCTGTCTTGTACTACTTCAGCCACGACGTCTTACGGCTCGCCGGAGCTGCTCCAACGACGAAACCATCCATCACAATAGAGCAGTGCCCTGGACGTCGTCTACAGATTTCTCAGATCTTCCTCCACACCTCCGACAGCCACCTCTGCCTCAACTTCTTCAGCGACCAACCCAATGATGATGAGGTCGACACGGCTACGGCAAAGAGGTTGTACACTTGTCACATGACTTATTACTCTACATTCTTGTCAATCCATTAGGGCTATTTTGGTTCAAAGGAAAAACATAGCAATAGGAATTTTCCTATGGTACTCTACTATTCAATTATTCATGCATTTTGTTCAATGGAATGGAGCAAAACATCCACCTGGACCTACTTTTCAAAATCCTATGTATGAAAACAAGACCAAGTGCATTAGTGGCAGAATAACATTCTAACTCTACACGCTTTCATATGGTTTCACTTTAATTTGGCCATGTTTCTTTACATTCCTCTGCTCTTCCAATTCCTGTGAACCAAACACCCAAGTTGATAGAAATCCTGTGTTTACAAATGCTCTGTTTCGCACGTGCATTCCTATAATATTCTGGTGTTTTTCCTATCCCCGCGTTTTTAGAATTCTGCAAGCCAAAGGAGCCCTTACAGAATTACTTCAGTTATAGGTTGGTGTCTAAGAAAACTTTGTGCGGTTTGTCTTGCTCCAGTCGCGACGTCGTTCACCTCACTTGAGCTTCTCCATTGACAGAAGCATCATCCACCAAACCAGACATCACTACTCCTGACCGTCTTTCGCCGCCTCAGATCTCCTTCCCTGTCGCTGGCACCCACCGCAACTGCATCACCATCATCGACTCAGGAGATGAACCTGAGGAGTACACGGGTCCACAAGAGAGGTCGCACTCTTTTGTTTGTGCTTATGTTATGCATTGTTTAATATTACCTGCTACTTTATCGTCCTGTTCACCTCTTAGACTCCAAGTCAGGTCCAAATTAATGTTCAAACTTGAGTTTTAAAATTACTTGTGAAGCACATATCGAGGTAGCTATGAATAGTATCTCTGTCTATTATCTGGTTCACCTATGGTATGCCTATGTTGTTCATCTTGGGTGGGAAACAAATAGTAAAGCAATCATCATCTGTCTTTTTATTAAATTAAAGCTATCACCATCCTACTATCATTATTTTTGGATCCATCCACTGGTTGTTACCATCACTCTAGATTTCGGCATCCTCTCCTTACATAATCTCACTATATTTTTTTCGTATGCATGTCAGATATTGTACACAGTCATGCCGAATATGTAGAGAAAAAGAGAATAGTTTTGCGCAGCAATACAATGTCATGTAGACATCACTCCAAGGTGGGTTCAATGGCAAACCCTCCCCCTCTCCAGATTGTAATCCAGAGGAGGATATCTGTTCCGAGGCAGATTCAAACGCAGCTGACCACTCCTATTTACCCCCCAAGGTGTTTACTCTAACGTGTTGGTCATATCATGCATATGTTGCCTTGCAATGCCTACTATCGACATCATATATGTCATCTGCTTAGTTTAGACAAGTTCCGTAATGCCACCTGTTTAGTTTCTATATCATATATGGGAATTATGCAGTCTCATCTCTTTTAGCCAGCCATAATATATGTGAAATATGCAATGCCATCCTGTTTAACCAGACATCATATATTTGAAAGATATCTTGCCCATCCTTTTCTTCATTACATTTCCATTTGTCGACAATGTTTGTACATAAAACTACTCTTCCTGTGAATTGGCCATTTGCGGGCAATGGAAAAATCTGGAGTGAAAACAAGGTCTTCAGAGCAGATAGTGCTACATGTCGAAGAAGATCTCTTGCTAGGTCACGATAGCTCCTCAGAGATGGATTCAGGGACAGATGACCAGTCCTATTCCCCCATCGAGGTGTATGCTCTAACTTGGCATGGTTATACTGCTCATATCATGCATATTGTGCCTTGCATTGCATAGTTTAGACATCATATACACAATATTCAACACCATGTTCTTAGTTCAGACATCATATATGTGAATGCCCTCTGCTTAGCATATAAATCACATATGTGAATTAAATCATGCGAGCCTGATTACTTAGATAACATGTATGTGAATTATGTCATACGAACATGTTTACTAAATACATCATATAAGTATCTCATGCCATCCTGTTTAGTTAGTCATCATATCTTTGAATTATGTCATGCTATGCTATCCAGTTTAGATAGACATCATATATGTGAAATTATTTCATGCTATACTTTTTAGTTAAACTATATACATGTCAACTATTTCATGCCCTCTTTTTTCCACACTATCTATTACATCTGTCTCTCATACAATGTCTGTACATTCAACTATGTTTCCTATTTATTAGCCATTTGAATTGGAGCAGGTGATGGAAGTATCTAGCGGAGTAAAAACACGGTCTTCAAATAAAACAGTGCTACCTCCTGGTGGAGATAACACCCCAGTTGTACATGCATGGGAACTAGCCCTACCACACATACCCCAGACTCTCGCAAATTGTACCCCTGCTGTGATGGACAGAGAACCAGCTTCACCCAATCTAATCCCAACCCTAGTAGATAGTAACCTACTTCCTGTTGACACAGCACCATCTCCAGCACAGAGCTCCCAAACAAGAGCAATTAGTAAGGCGGCTCCAGTGCCCAAAGCGCTAGTACTACCACGGCGAACCCCAACTCCACCAGTTAGTACACCTATTCCTGTGGAGGAAGCACAACCAGCCAGTCATAGTTTAGTATTTATCGCATTTGATGTTGTTAAATCCTATGTGCGTATCTTCCCATCATGGAAATATTATACTAAAGATGAAGGAAAATGCCAGTTACAGGTGTTTGTCCAGGAGTTATGTGTATGTAATGTTATTCATGGCAATTACTTTGCTTTGTCCCATACATTCGACCTCCATGATGGTTATAATACAGCAAATTTTCCCAATTTTCTCTATAGAGAAGGACCTATTTGGAAACTCAGGATGAGGTAACCTGTGCTAATACCTTTGCTATCTTCAAGAATGCTTGCTGGCAGTATCGGAATTACTTGAAGAAAACATACTTCACTGGCAAAGAAACTCATCAAATTCCCTTATGTTCTCCTGAGACACATTTACTAGACGATGACTCAGAATGCCTTGTTCTGTACTGGTTCCAAACCAAGAATGTGGTAAGGTCTATGAGCTCATTTTCTATTTTTAAGTACTATATTTTGCGTCTTATTGTACTCTGTTCATGTAGAACAAGTGCTTGAACCTGAAGAACAATTGTTCTCATTTAAAATTCCATTGCTATCGTGCATACTGCTTTGCTCTTGTATCACTATATTTACTCATACAAACTTAATTTTAAATTGAAGGATCCAATCGAAACACCAATGGTAAACAGGTATGTTTACACATGTTTCTCTAACAGGTTTGCTCTCATAAATAGCTCTCTTGATTTCAATTTCAATTGTGTATACAGTTGGTTTCTCATATCATGCACATTACTAGCATCACAACAGAGACAATAGTGTTGTTGTATATGTAGACCCGTGGTACCCATCTGAAATCTTGTTGTCCCATGTAGTTTCCCACGCTTTGTATTCTTTTAGTGCTGCTTTGTCTTGAACTGATATGATTTGAACCATGTCTCGACTTTGATTTGGCAAGACAATGCAGTGACCATAGGACATAGATATATGTTTGTTTGATGCTTTTATTATGTACTACTTGGCAATAGAAGACTTGGTAGTTTAATCCTGTCCACCTTACTAATGAACTGGTTCACCGAAATGAGTTTCATATACTAGTACATGATAAACTTGTTATGTGTCTGCTTGTTTCTTCTTTTAGAATGCTGACAAAATATTGGGGAAGAGTTCCTTATTAAGAAACGATAAAGGAAGTAATGTAGATAAGGTTCAGGATAGTGAGACATCCTTGTTGGTCTCTAACAAAGTTGATAAAACAGCTAAGGAAAACTATCTTGAAGACAGTGAGACAACCCCAAAGTCCTGTCATGGTTTAGTGTTCGAGTTACTGGACACTACTGCTTGCACAAGCTATTCAAACTCACTGTCTGAATCAGTTTAGTTTCTTAAGTCTCAACTACAAGCTGAAAGACATTGATCAGCTGTGCTGCGACAAGAAGCGAACGGACTGCAAAAGTCCCTCGAGCATTCAGATGCATATTTTCTGGTGCAACAACAAGCATTGGAGGATTTTAGCTCCAAACAGGACAAAGCTAATAAGATTGCTAAGCTTATTGCCAACATCGTGGATACCCAGGATAACGTTTCTTGAGCTCTTCTGAAGTTGTTTCAGTTATGGACTTGTTTTGCTGCTGCGTTTATTTGCACTGGTGGCCAATTTAGATGGCGAGTGTATGTAATATGCTGCTTTGTTCCCTATATTTGCAGTGGTGGCGAACTTTGATACCCAGTGGATGTAATATGTGTAATAGCCGTAATAGCCTAGAATTAGTTGCTTGCTTATTTATTTCCTTATTGTCTTGTTTAGTTGTTTGCTTGTAGCCACTGTAGTTCTTTTTCCGCGTTTTTCTAGTGGCCACAATAACCTATATTTATAACTAGGCCACAATAACCATGGCAACACACGGACTATTGTGACCATGGTCCTGCTACCTGCTGTACTGACCATCGCCCTCCACGGGTTGTACGATCCATGGGCCTTCTACGGGCCGAAGGATCCATGGGCCTTCTACGGGCCATAGGATCCATGGGCCTTCTACGAGCCGTATCATCTATCGGCCTTCTACGGGCCGTATAAACGTTTCACCAAACATGGGCCGTACTATTCATGGACCAATAACGGACCGCAAAATGGGCCGTAAACGGGCTAGAGGGGAAATCATCTGTTTTTGGGCCCGACCATAACGGGCCGTTAATAGGCCGTATTTGATGACGCTATGAAAACAGCCCAACGTGTTAACGGGCCACAAACAGGCCGACTATAACCATGGGCTAAATTTGGCCCACATGTGGAAAGCAGGCCAGTAACGGACCGTAAGTAATCGAATTATGGAAATGAGCCCAAGAATAAATGGGCCCTTAGGAGGCCGAAAGTTAACACAGGCTGGAAACGGCCTATGGACTAATGGGCCGTTAATGGGTAGAAAGTGATACACTGTTCATTACGGGCCAGTTTCACCATGGGCCGTTAATGGGCCAAGAGTTACATACATGGGCCGAAAGACGTCATGGGACATACATGGGCCGGAAGTTACAACTGGCTAGAATCATATTGGACGGCCCAGATGATGCCAGTGGGCCTAATTCGGATAAACCGTAATGGGCCGTGACTTAGCGGGCTGTAAATGGGCTATATGCGAACATGCCGTTTATAGGCTTTCCGTGGGCCGGCCCGCTACCTTTTGACCAAGTCAAACGGGCTGACCTTTTCATCGAAATGGGCCTTTGTTGGGCCATGCCACATGTCGACGTATCATAGGCACCTTCCGTCAAATGAGTGGATGACATCTGTCCCAACATTGAGCCGACACGCGGTTCCTATGGCCATTCAGAAGTTTACACGTGGAAAATCCCCATTGGTCCTGGCTGTTAATGGGTTATCGGATCCAAACCGGGACCTGATAGCTTAACGGCGACCCGTTATGGGGGATGCCATGTGTCGGTTACCCTTGACGAAAGCACTTCTATGACGCGCGGTTTATCATCATGGAAGTGGACACTTCCGTGATGATAATTTTGGTAATGTCATGGAACACTTCTACGGCAGCACATGTATGACTATCTTGATTCTATCATAAAATCTTCATGGATGTATATGCATGATAGAAAACATGACCTACTGTGACAAACACGTATCATCACAGAAGTGTATTTTTTTTGTAGTGTGAGCTACTGGATGATTTTTCTGGAGGAAGACGAAGTGGATGGGTGCTGGAATAAGTGGAGGGGACCCACGTGGGACCCACAAGACAGGGGCAGGCCTAGGGGGTAGGGCGCGCCCTCCACCATTGTGGTCCACTGGTGCATCCCCTGGTGTGTTCTATGTGCCAGAAATTCTCAAATATTCTATAAAAAATCATACTAAATTTTCAGGGCATTTGGAGAAAATTATTTTTGGGTCATTTTTTATTTCCTGGCTAATTCAGAAAATAGATAGAAAATACTATCTTTGCTTTATTTATTCTAAATAACAGAAAGTAAAAGATGGGTACAGAGATTTGTGCTTTCTAAATTCATCCATCTCATGCCCATCAAAAGGAATCCATTAACAAGGTTGATCAAGTCTTATTAACAAACTTCTTCTGAATGACATGAAACCGGAGAACTTTCGAATAACACTAGGTTACCTCAACAGGGTTATGTATGTCCCCAACAATAAGAGTATCATATTGCTTTTTGGCAGAAGGAAGAGGAAATTCAAAACCTCCGATAGTAATAGTTGAAATTTTTCCAATAGAATTGATACTATGAACTTGAGGTTGTTTCTCCGGAAAGTGTACTGTATGCTCATTACCATTAACATGAAAAGTGACATTGCCTTTGTTGCAATCAATAACAGCCCCTACAGTATTCAAAATGGGTTTACCAAGGATAATCGACATACTGTCGTCCTCGGGAATATCAAGAATAACAAAGTCCGTTAAGATAGTAACATTTGCAACCACAACAGGAACATCCTCACAAATACCGATGGGTATAGTTGTTGATTTATCAGCCATTTGCAAAGAAATTTTAGTAGGTGTCAACTTATTCAATTCATGTCTATGATATAAAGAGAAAGGCATAACACTAACACCGGCTCCAAGATAACATAAAGCAGAGTTAATATACTTTCTTTTAATGGAGTATGGAATAGTTGGTACTCCTGGATCTCCAAGTTTCTGTGGTATTCCACCCTTAAAAGTATAATTAGTAACCATGGTGAAAATTTCAGCTTCAGGCATCTTTCTTTTATTAGTAACAATATCTTTCATATACTTAGCGTAAGGAGGCGTTTTAAGCACATCAGTCAAACACATACGCAAAAAGATAGGTCCAATCATTTCAGCAAAGCACTCAAAATCCTCATCATCCTTTTACTTGGATGGCTTAGGAGGAAAGGGCAAGGGTTTCTGAACCCATGGTTCTCTTTCTCTACCATGTTTCCTAGCAATGAAGTCTCTCTTATCATGACGTTGATTCTTTGATTGTGGGTTCTCAAGATCAACAACAGGTTCAATCTCTACATCATTATCATTACTAGGTTGAGCATCAACATGAACATCATTATTAACATTATCACTAGGTTCATGTTCGTCACCAGATTGTGTCAGCATCAGAAATAGAAATATCATTGGGATTCTCAGGTGTATCTATAACAGGTTCACTAGAAGCATGCAAAGTCCTATCAGATTTCCTTTTCTTTTACTAGGTGCATGAGTATTAACTCTCTAAGAATCTTTCTCAACTCTCTTAGGATGGCCTTCAGGATACAAAGGTTCCTGGGTCATTTTACTAACTCTAGTCATAACCCTAACAACATTATCATTATTCTTACTATTCAACTCATTAAGCAAATCATCGTGTGCCTTAAGTACTTGTTCTACTTGAGTTGTAACAATGGAAGCATGTTACTAATAAACTTATGATCATTAATAGTTCTACTCATATAAGCACCCAAGTGGTCAAGCATGTAAGCATTATGTTTCAATTGTCTACTGACATGTCTCCAACGTATCTATAATTTTTGATTGCTCCATGATATATTATCTACTGTTTTGGACATTATTGGGCTTTATTATTCACTTTTATATTAGTTTTGGGACTAACCTATTAACCGGAGGCCCAGCCCAGAATTGCTGTTTTTTGCCTATTTCAGAGTTTCGCAGAAAAGGAATATCAAACGGAGTCCAAACGGAATGAAACCTTTGGGAACGTGATTTTTAGGAAGATTATGACCCAGGAGACTTGGACCCTACGTCAAGAAACAAAAGAGGAGGCCACGAGGTAGGGGGGCGCGCCTACACCCCCAGGGCACGCCCTCCACCCTCGTGGGCCCCCTGTTGCTCCACCGGCGTACTCCTTCCTCCAATATATACCTACGTACCCCCAAACGATCAGATACGGAGCCAAAAACCTAATTCCACCGCCGCAACCTTCTGTACCCACGAGATCCCATCTTGGGGCCTGTTCCGGAGCTCCGCCGGAGGGGGCATCCATCATGGAGGGCTTCTACATCATCATCATAGCCTCTCCGATGAAGTGTGAGTAGTTTACCTCAGACCTTCGGGTCCATAGTTATTAGCTAGATGGCTTCTTCTCTCTTTTTGGATCTCAATACAATGTTCTCCCCCTCTCTCGTGGAGATCTATTCGATGTAATCTTCTTTTTGCGGTGTGTTTGTTGAGACCGATGAATTGTGTGTTTATGATCAAGATTATCTATGAACAATATTTGAATCTTCTCTGAATTCTTTTATGTATGATTGGTTATCTTTGCAAGTCTCTTCGAATTATCAGTTTGGTTTGGCCTACTAGATTGATCTTTCTTGCAATGGGAGAAGTGCTTAGCTTTGGGTTCAATCTTGCGGTGTCCTTTCCCAGTGACAGTAGGGGCAGCAAGGCACGTATTGTATTGTTGCCATCGAGGATAACAAGATGGGGTTTTTTATCATATTGCATGAATTTATCCCTCTACATCATGTCATCTTGCTTAAGGCGTTACTCTATTTCCATGAACTTAATACTCTAGATGCATGCTGGATAGCGATCGATGAGTGGAGTAATAGTAGTAGATGCAGGCAGGAGTCGGTCTACTTGTCTCGGACGTGATGCCTATATACATGATCATACCTAGATATTCTCATAACTATGCTCAATTCTGTCAATTGCTCAACAGTAATTCGTTCACCCACCGTAAAATACTTATGCTCTTGAGAGAAGCCACTAGTGAAACCTATGGCCCCCGGGTCTATCTTCATCATATTAATCTTCCAACACTTAGTTATTTCCTTTGCTTTTATTTTACTTTGCATCTTATCACAAAAATACCAAAAATATTATCCTATCATATCTATCAGATATCACTCTCGTAAGTGACCATGAAGGGATTGACAACCCCTTATCGCGTTGGTTGCGAGGATTTATTTATTTTGTGTAGGTGCGAGGGACTCGCGCGTAGCCTCCTACTGGATTGATACCTTGGTTCTCAAAAACTGAGGGAAATACTTACGCTACTTTGCTGCATCACCCTTTCCTCTTCAAGGGAAAACCAACGCAGTGTTCAAGAGGTAGCGAGAAGGATTTCTGGCGCCGTTGCCGGGGAGGTCTACGCAAAAGTCAACATACCAAGTACCCATCACAATCTCTTATCTCCCGCATTACATTATTTGCCATTTGCCTCTCGTTTTCCTCTCCCCCACTTCACCCTTGCCGTTTTATTCGCCCTCTCTTTTCTGCTTGCCTCTTTTTGCCCGTCTCTTGTTTTCTCGTGTGTTGGATTGCTTGTTTGTCGCAATGGCTCTACCTAGATTCGGTGATCTTCACCTTAAAAGATTAGAAGAGATCGAAGGCAACGTCAGGAGTTTTATGTTTTGCAATTTGAGCATAATAATTTCTTCAGAGACGAGCTTAAGGAACAAAAAGGCTTTATGAGTTATATGAATAAAGAGCTCGATGATATGTCTAAAGAATTTGATGGTTTGGGATCCCAAATTGCTCGTCTTGAAAAGTTGATAGCTGAAATATCGGATAAGAAGGCTACCTTAGTTAATAAGATGGCCGCTAAACCGGATTTCTATGAAAATAAAGATGAAGATCTAAAAGTTATTGATGTGTCTCCTATTAAATCCTTGTTTTGCAATATGAATCTTGATAATGATGAGACTGAATATGATGCACCTTTACCTAGAAGGCGTTCCAAAAATTCAGAGTTTTTAGATCTTGATGCTAAAATTGATAAGAGTGGGATTGAAGAAATCAAAACGTTAGATGTTGCTAAACCCACCATTATGGATTTCAAGGAATTTAATTATGAAAATTGATCTTTGATAGATTGTATTTCCTTGTTGCAATCCGTGCTAAATTCTCCTCATGCTTATAGTCAAAATAAAGCGTTTACTAAACATATCGTTGATGCCTTCATGCAATCTTATGAAGAAAAACTTGAGTTGGAAGTTTCTATCCCTAGAAAACTTTATGATGAGTGGGAACCTACTATTAAAATTAAGATTAAGGATCATGAGTTCTATGCTTTATGTGATTTGGGTGCTAGTGTCTCCACTATTCCCAAAACTTTGTGCGATTTGCTAGATTTCCGTGATTTTGATGATTGTTCTCTAAACTTGCACCTTGCGGATTCCACTATTAAGAAACATATGGGAAGAATTAATGATGTTCTTATTGTTGCAAATAGGAACTATGTGCCCGTAGATTTTATCGTTCTTGATATAGATTGCAATCCTTCATGTCCTATTATTCTTCGTAGACCTTTCATTAGAACGATTGGTGCAATTATTGATATGAAGGAAGGGAATATTATATTCCAATTTCCATTAAATAAAGGCACGGAACACTTCCCTAGGAATAAAATAAAATTACCATATGAATCTATCATGAGAGCCACTTATGGATTGTCTACCAAAGATGGCAATACCTAGATCTATCCTTGCTTTTATGCCTAGCTAGGGGCGTTAAACGATAGCGCTTGTTGGGAGCCAACCCAATTTTATTTTTAGTTTTTTTTGCTTTTTGCTTCTGTTTAGGAATAAATATTTGATCTAGCCTCTGGTTATATGTGTTTTTATGTTTTAATTAGTGTTTGTGCCAAGTTAAACCTATAGGATCTTCTTGGATGATAGTTATTTGATCTTGCTGTAATTTCCAGAAACTTTCTGTTCACGAAAATAATTGTTAAAAATCACCAGAACGTGATAAAATAGTGATTCCAATTGATTCTGATCAATAAACAAATTGTCTAGGTCTTCCTATTTTGGCTGATTTTTTTGAGTTCCAGAAGTTTAAGTTAGTTACAGATTACTACAGACGGTTCTGTTTTTGACAGATTCTGTTTTTCGTGTGCTGTTTGCTTATTTTGATGAATCTATGGCTAGTAAAATAGTTTATAAACCATAGAGAAGTTGGAATACAGTAGGTTTAACACCAATATAAATAAATAATGAGTTAATTACAGTAACTTGAAGTGGTCTTTTCTTTTCTTTCGCTAACGGACCTCACGAGATTTTCTGTTGAGTTTTGTGTTGTGAAGTTTTCAAGTTTTGGGTGAAAGATTTTGATGGATTATGGAACAAGGAGTGGCAAGAGCCTAAGCTTGGGGATTCCCATGTCACCCCCAAGATAATCTAAGGACACCATAAAGCCAAAGCTTGGGGATGCACCGGAAGGCATCCCCTCTTTCGTCTACTTCCATCGGTAACTTTACTTGGAGCTATATTTTTATTCACCACATGATATGTGTTTTGCTTGGAGCGTCTTGTATGATTTGAGTCTTTTCTTTTTAGTTTACCACAATCATCCTTGCTGTATACACCTTTTGAGAGAGCCATACATGATTTGGAATTTTTTAGAATACTCTATGTGCTTCGCTTATATCTTTTGAGTTATATAGTTTTGCTCTAGTACTTCACTTATATCTTTTGGAGCACGGTGGTGGATTTGTTTTATAGAAACTATTGATCTCTCATGCTTCACTTAGATTATTTTGAGAGTCTTAAATAGCATGGTAATTTGCTTAAATAATCCCAATATGCTTGGTATTCAAGATTTGTAAAAACTTTCTTATGAGTGTGTTGAAAGCTAAGAAAAGTTTGATGCTTGATAATTGTTTTGAGATATAAAGATGGTGATATTAGAGTCATGCTAGTTGAGTAGTTGTGAATTTGAGAAATACTTGTGTTAAATTTTGTGATTCCCGTAGCATGCACGTATGGTGAACCGTTATGTGATGAAGTCGGAGCATAATTTATTTATTGATTGTCTTCCTTATGAGTGGCGGTCAGGGACGAGCGATGGTCTTTTCCTACCAATCTATCCCCCTAGGAGCATGCGCGTAATACTTTGCTTTGATAACTTGTAGATTTTTGCAATAAGTATGTGAGTTATTTATGACTAATGTTGAGTCCATGGATTATACGCACTTTCTTCCTTCCACCTTTGCTAGCCTCTCTAATACCGCACACTTTCCACCGGTATCATACACCCACCATAAACCTTCCTCAAAACAGCCACCATACCTACCTATCATGGCATTTCCATAGCCATTCCGAGATATATTGCCATGCAACTTTCCACCGTTCCGTTTATTATGACACGCTCCATCATTGTCATATTGCTTTGCATGATCATGTAGTTGACATCGTATTTGTGGCAAAGCCACCGTTCATAATTCTTTCATACATGTCACTCTTGATTCATTGCATATCCCGGTACACCGCCGGAGGCGTTCATATAGAGTCATATTTTGTTCTAAGTATTGAGTTGTAATTGTTGAGTTGTAAGAAAATAAAAGTGTGATGATCTTCATTTTAGAGCATTGTCCCAAGTGAGGAAAGGATGATGGAGACTATGATTCCCCCACAAGTCGGGATGAGAGTCCGGACGAAAAAAAGAAGAGAAAAGAGGCCATAAAAAAAGAGAAAAGGCCCAAATAAAAAAAATGAGAGAAAAAGAGAGAAGGGACAATGTTACTATCCTTTTACCACACTTGTGCTTCAACGTAGCACCATGATCTTCATGATAGAGAGTCTCTCATTATGTCACTTTCATATACTAGTGGGAAATTTTCATTATAGAACTTGGCTTGTATATTCCAATGATGGGCTTCCTCAAAATGCCCTAGGTCTTCGCGAGCAAGCGAGTTGGATGCACACCCACTTAGTTTCTTTTGTTGAGCTTTCATATACTTATAGCTCTAGTGCATCCGTTGCATGGCAATCCCTACTCACTCACATTGATATCTATTGATGGGCATCTCCATAGCCCGTTGATACGCCTAGTTGATGTGAGACTATCTTCTCCCTTTTTGTCTTCTCCACAACCACCATTCTATTCCACATATAGTGCCATGTCCATGGCTCACGCTCATGTATTGCGTGAAGATTAAAAAAGTTTGAGAACGTCAAAACTATGAAACAATTGCTTGGCTTGTCATCGGGGTTGTGCATGATTTAAATACCTTGTGTGGTGAAGATAGAGCATAGCCAGACTATATGATTTTGTAGGCATAACTTTCTTTGGCCATGTTATTTTGAGAAGACATAAATTGCTTTGTTAGTATGCTTGAAGTATTATTATTTTTATGTCAATATTAAACTCTTGTCTTGAATCTTTCGGATCTGAATATTCATACCACAATTAAGAAGAATTACATTGAAATTATGCCAAGTAGCACTCCGCATCAAAAATTCTGTTTTTATCATTTACCTACTCGAGGACGAGCAGGAATTAAGCTTGGGGATGTCTGATACGTCTCCAACGTATCCATAATTTTTTATTGCTCCATGCTATATTATCTACTGTTTTGGACATTATTGGGCTTTATTATTCACTTTTATATTACTTTTGGGACTAACCTATTAACCGGAGGCCCAGCCCAGAATTGCTGTTTTTTGCCTCTTTCAGAGTTTCGCAGAAAAGGAATATCAAACGGAGTCCAAACGGAATGAAACCTTCGGGAACGTGATTTTTAGGAAGATTATGATCCAGGAGACTTGGACCCTACGTCAAGAAACAAAAGAGGAGGCCACAAGGTAGGGGCGTGCCTACCCCCCCCCCCCAGGGCGCGCCCTCCACCCTCGTGGGCCCCCTGTTGCTCCACCGACGTACTCCTTCCTCCTATATATACCTACGTACCCCAAACGATCAGATACAGAGCCAAAAACCTAATTCCACCGCCGCAACCTTCTGTACCCATGAGATCCCATCTTGGGGCCTATTCCGGAGCTCCGCCGGAGGGGGCGTCCATCACGGAGGGCTTCTACATCATCATCATAGCCTCTCCGATGAAGTCTGAGTAGTTTACCTCAGACCTTTGGGTCCATAGTTATTAGCTAGATGGCTTCTTCTCTCTTTTTGGATCTCAATACAATGTTCTCCCCCTCTCTCATGGAGATCTATTCGATGTAATCTTCTTTTTGCGGTGTGTTTGTTGAGACCGATGAATTGTGGGTTTGTGATCAAGATTATCTATGAACAATATTTGAATCTTCTCTGAATTCTTTTATGTATGATTGGTTATCTTTGCAAGTCTCTTTGAATTATCAGTTTGGGTTGGCCTACTAGATTGATCTTTCTTGCAATGGGAGAAGTGCTTAGCTTTGGGTTCAATCTTGCGGTGTCCTTTCCCAGTGACAGTAGGGGCAGCAAGGCACATATTGTATTGTTGCCATCGAGGATAACAAGATGGGGTTTTTATCATATTGCATGAATTTATCCCTCTACATCATGTCATCTTGCTTAAGGCATTACTTTGTTTCCATGAACTTAATACTCTAGATGCATGCTGGATAGCGGTCGATAAGTGGAGTAATAGTAGTGGATGCAGGCATGAGTCGGTCTACTTGTCTCGGATGTGATGCCTATATACATGATCATACCTATATATTCTCATAACTATGCTCAATTCTGTCAATTGCTCAACAGTAATTCGTTCACCCACCATAAAATACTTATGCTCTTGAGAGAAGCCATTAGTGAAACCTATGGCCCCCGGGTCTATCTTCATCATATTAATCTTCCAACACTTAGTTATTTCCTTTGCTTTGCTTTTATTTTACTTTGCATCTTATCACAAAAATACCAAAAATATTATCCTATCATATCTATCAGATCTCACTCTCGTAAGTGACCGTGAAGGGATTGACAACCCCTTATCGTGTTGGTTGCGAGGATTTATTTGTTTTATGTAGGTGCGAGGAACTCGCGCGTAGCCTCCTACCGGATTGATACCTTGGTTCTCAAAAACTGGGGGAAATACTTACGCTACTTTGCTGCATCACCCTTTCCTCTTCAAGGGAAAACCAACGCAGTGCTCAAGAGGTAGCATCTACTAACATCAGCATTGAAATTTTCTTGCTTAACAATAAAATTATCAAACTCATCGAAGCATTGACTAGCAGACTTATTATGAGGAATATCACTTTCATCAAATCTATGAAGAGAGTTTACCTCTACTACCTATGTCGGGTTATCAAGACCATGTATTTCTTCAATAGGCGGTAAATTCTTAACATCTTATGCTTTAATACCTTTTGCTTTCATATATTTCTTTGCCTCTTGCATATCTTCAGGACTGAGAAATAGAATACCCCTTTTCTTCAGAGTTGGCTTAGGAGTTGGTTCAGGATGTGCCCAATCATTATCATTGCTCAATATATTATTCAATAGCAATTCAGCTTGCTCAATAGTTCTTTCCCTGAAAACACAACCAGCACAACTATCCAGGTGGTCTCTGGAAGCATCGGTTAGTCCATTATAAAAGATGTCAAGTATTTCATTTTTCTTGAGAGGATGATCAGGCAAAGCATTAAGTAATTGGAGAAGCCTCCCCCAAGCTTGTGGGAGACTCTCTTCTTCAATTAGCACAAAAATAAATATTTCCCGTAAGGAGCTTGTTTCTTATGAGCGGGGAAATATTTTTTAGAGAAGTAGTAAATCATATCCTGGGGACTACGCACACAACCAGGAGCAAGATAATTAAACCGTAACTTAGCATCACCCTTTAACAGGAAAGGAAACAATTTGAGAATATAGTAAAGCGAATCTTTTCCTAATGAGCAAATAGGATGGCTATATCATTCAATTTAGTAAGATGTGCCACAACAGTTTCAGATTCATAACCATAGAAAGGATCAGATTCAACCAAAGTAATTAATTCAAGATCGACAGATAATTCATAATCCTTATTAGTAACAAAGATAGGTGAATTAGCAAACATAGGGTCATATTGCATTCTAGCATTCAAAGATTTTTCTTTCAGCTTAGCTAAAAGTTTCTTAAGATCATCCCTATCATTACAAGCAAGAAAATCTCTAGCAGTTTCCTCATCCATAAATATAACCCTCAGGTACAATAGGCAATTCATATCTAGGGGGAGAATCATAATATTCAGTTTCAATAATATCATCAGCTTCAGTAATTTCATTCTCTCACCCTAGCAAGTTGTTCATCAAGAAATTCACCTAGTGGCATAGTATTACCAAGCACAGAAGTAGTATCATCATAAGCATCATCATAGCAGAAGTGGCATCATCAGTAACATGCGACATATCGGAATCAATAGCAGGTGTAGGTGTCGCAAGTTTACTCAAAACAGAAGGTGAATCAAGTGCAGAGCTAGATGGCAGTTCCTTACCTCCCCTCGTAGTTGAGGGAAAAATCTTGGTTCTAGTATCTTTCAAATTCCTCATAGTGATCAACAGATATAAATCCCAAGTGACTCAGAGAATAGAGCTATGCTCCCCGGCAACGGCGCCCGAAAAAGGTCTTGATAACCCACAAGTATAGGGGATCACAACAGTTTTCGGGGGTAGAGTATTCAACCCAAATTTATTGATTCGACACAAGGGGAGCCAAAAAATATTCTCAAGTACTAGCAGCTGAGTTGTCAATTCAACCACACCTGGAAGACTTAATATCTGTAGCAAAGTATTTAGTAGCAAAGTAGTATGGAAGTAACGGTAACGGTGGCAAAAGTAACAGTAGCAGTTTTGTAGAAATTGTAACAGTGGCAACGGAAAAGTAATGAAGCAAAGATCAATATGATACGAGTTCGTAGGCAATGGATCAATGATGGATAATTATGTCGGGTGGCATTCATCATGTAAAGTTATAACATAGGGTGACATAGAACTAGCTCCAATTCATCAATATAATGTAGGCATGTATTTCGAATATAGTCATACGTTCTTATGGAAAAGAACTTGCATGACAACTTTTGTCCTACCCTCCCGTGGTAGCGGGGTCCTATTGGAAACTAAGGGGTATTAAGGCCTCTTTTTAATAGAGTACCGGACCACAGCATTAGCACTTAGTGAATACATGAACTCCTCAAACTACGGTCATCACCGGGAAGTGTCCCGACTATTGTCACTCCGGGGTTGCCGGATCAGAACACGTAGTAGGTGACGATAACTTGTAAGATAGGATCAAGAACACAAATATATTCATGAGAACATAATAGGTTTAGATCTGAAATCATGGCACTCGGGCCCTAGTGACAAGCATTAAGCATAGCAAAGTCATAGCAACATTAATCTTAGAACATAGTGGATCCTAGGGATCAAACGCTAACAAAACTAACTCTATTACATGATAGATCTCATCCAACCCATCACCGTCCAGCAAGCCTACAATGGGATTACTCACGCACGACGGTGGGCATCATGAAATTGGTGATGGAGGATGGTTGATGATGACGGTGGCGATGATTTCCCCTCTCAAGAGCCCAAAACGGACTCCAGATCTGCCCTCCCGAGGAACAACATGAGGTGGCGGCGGCTCCATATCGTAAAATGCGATGAATCCTTCTCTCTGATTTTTTCTCCCCGAACGTGAATATATGGAGTTGGAGTTGAGGTCGGTGGAGCCTCGTGGGATCCAGAAGACAGGAGGGCGCGCCCTCCACCCTTGTGGACAGGTGGTGGGTCCCCTCTAGTTGATTCTTTCTCCAATATTTTTTATTTATTCCAAAAATAATCTCCGTGAAGTTTCAGGTCATTCCGAGAACTTTTATTTCTGCACAAAAATAACACCATGGCAATTCTGCTAAAAACAGCGTCAGTCCGGGTTAGTTCCATTCAAATCATGCAAATTAGAGTCCAAAACAAGGGCAAAAGAGTTTGGAAAAGTAGATACGATGGAGACATATCAACCTTGCAGGGAGAATGCACCATCGAAATACATGATCCATTCTTGGGGCGCTTCCTTGTCGGGGGTAATTATTTCCAGTACTTCCTCATCAGGGGTTGGCGTCCATTCTGCAATAAACTCTGCCAATGCCCTGCTCTGAATTGTTGATGTGCTCTCAAATTTTAGGCCAAAGTTGGATAACTCCAAAGCCCACTCCACTATTCTGCCGGTAGCCTCAGGGTTTCGGAGTATCCTTTGCAATGGAAAGCGGGTGACAACCGTGATCTCATGGGCTTGGAAGTAGTGGCGCAGTTTCCTTGAGGCCATGATGAGACCAAAAATCAACTTTTGCACACCAGAGTACCTCGATCTAGCCCCCTGTAACAGGGAACTAACGAAGTATACTGTGTGCTGCACCACTTTCTTTCTTGCCGCGTCCTTGGGGTTGCCCTTGCTGCCGTGCTCTTCTTTGTCCTGATCCTCATCCGATCTTGCCGTGCCTTGCTCACTCTCTGTTTCCTCTTCTTCCCGCTTTGTCACTAGGGCTGCACTAACCACTTGATTAGTTGCCGCTAAGTACAGCAGCAATGGCTCTTGTGGTTTAGGGGCAACCAAAGTGGGAACAGCGGACAAGTAGGTCTTCAAATCTTGTAAAGTTGCGTCTGCTTCTGGGGTCCACTTCATGGGCCCTGCCTTCTTCAAAATTTTGAAGAACGGTAGGGCGCGCTCGACAGACTTGGAGATGAATCTACGAAGTGCGGCGACGCACCCTATCAGACGACTCACATCTTTGACTGTCCTGGGTGCCTGGATATGCTTGATAGCCTTGATCTTGTTGAGGTTGGCTTCGATCCCAAGATGGGACACGAAGAACCCAAGTAGCTTGTCGGAGGGAACGCCAAACACACACTTCTTCGGATTTAGCTTCAAGTTGATCTTGCGTAGATTAGCAAATGTCTCTTCCAAATCCTGGACGAGGGTTGATCTATCCTTGGTATTGACCACAATATCATCCATATAAGACTCAATGTTTCTGTGCAACTGCGGTTCAAAACCAATCTGGACTGCTCTTGCAAAAGTGGACCCGACACTCTTTAACTCGAAAGGCATGCACACAAAGAAGTACGTACCGCATGGGGTGATGAACGAGGTCTTCCCTTCGTCTTCCTTGGACATGAAGATCTGATGATATCCAGAGTATGCATCCAAAAATGAGAGAAATCACAACCCGAAGTGGAGTCCACAATCTGGTCAATGCGCGGCAAGGGAAATGGGTCCTTCAGGCAAGCCTTGTTGAGATATGTGAAATCTATGCAAAGCCTCCACTTTCCGTTAGCCTTGCGTACGACCACTGAGTTTGCTAACCATTTCAATGTAGTACTCCTCTGACCTGACCAGCTGCCTCAAGCTTCTTAATCTCTTCGGCAATGAACTGCTGCCTCTCCAAGGCCTGTTTTCGAACCTTTTGCTTGACGGGTCGGGCATGTGGGCAGACAGCAAAGTGGTGCTCGATTACCTCCCTGGGAACACCGAGGATATCAGATGGTTGCCAGGCAAACACATCGATATTTGCCCGCAGGAAGGCAACGAGCGTGCTTTCCTATTTGTCATCAAGGGTGGCGCTGATAGTAAAGGTACAATCAATGCCAGCCAGCACTGATTAGAACTTCTTCACATGTGGTGCAGTGACCTTGGATCTCTTGCTGTTGGAACTCTCCAGCAAGTCATCAACAGGCGCAGCACACTTCGAAGAGGTACGCTTCCCCTGCTATACTTCTTCTTTCCTCTGATTTCCTTGGCGGGGACTACTGCTGCCGCGGCCTCTGCCGCTACTGCATCCCGGTACATCTTATCGACGCAAATTATTGCGTCTTTCTCGTCTGACGAAATGGAAATGACTCCTAACGGCCCTGGCATCTTCAAAGTGTTGTAGGTATAGTGGGATGCCGCCACGAATTTTGCTAGAGTTGGGCATCCAAGGATCCCATTGTACGGCAGGGGGAGGTCGACCACATAAAACACAACCTTCTCAGTCCGATAGTTCAGTTCTCCCCCAAATGTCACTGGCAAGAGATCTATCCCTTAGGATGACTCCTGCCGGGATTGACTCCTTGAAACATGTCCATGACCTTTAGTTCTTCCTCTGCTATCTAAAGCTTGCTTATAACCTTTGGGGAAATCATATTCAACCCGGCCCCGCCGTCAACCAACATCTTTGTGACCTTGAGGTTGTGAATCGTTGGAGAGACCAACAACGGCAAACACCCTACCGCGGTGGTGCGGTCAGGATGGTCCTCTTCGTCAAAGATTATGGGCGTGTGTGACAATTTGAGTGGCTTCCAAGACTCTGTCGCTAGCTCCACGGCATTGACCTCACGCGCCCACTGTTTAAGTTGGCAGTGAGAGGAGTGCAAAGATGCACCCCGGTCAATGCACAGGGCGTCAGTGGCCTTCTGGAATTCCTGCTTGCTGGTTTCCTCTTCATCCCCTCCATCACTCTCATCATTGCAAACTTCCTTCTCTCGGCCCCTGGCGGGTTTTCCTTGGTTCCAAAATGCCTTCCCGGGGCGATTTGCTTCACTGCCTCGGCCCTTCCCGCTAGTGTCATTCTGACTTTTTCCTTATCACGCTTCTCATATTCAGCCCTCTGCCTCTTGATGAGCTGCTCAACCCGAGGACACTCTTGGAGATCATGGCCTTTTGTCTGATGGATCTTGTAGTACAGCCCATCGCCTTTCCCAGCCCTCTCGGCAGCCGCAACCTCCCAGCAGTCAGCGCACGCAATAGCTTCCTTGCCGGGGGCTTCGGCCTTAGCCTTCTTTCCGGTACTAAGTGTGCCCGATCCTTCGACGGTCATCACTACCTTATCCTTGCGCCTCTTGTTGTGCTTCTTGTTCTTCTTCTTTTGACTGGTGGATATATCGTCATCCTCTGAGTCGATGTCGATGCAATCTTCCTCTCCAGGGAGTTTCCTTCCCTCCTCCATCCGAGCACATTTGTCCACCAAGGTGTAAAGCTCCTTCACAGTCTTGGGCAACCACACATTCATCTTGGAACGTATCTTGCGGTTGCGCACATTGGATTGGAAGACAGCTATCATATCCATCGGGTGGATATTTGGGATATTTATGCGGACCCTGCTGAATCTCTGCAAATACTTGCGGAGAGTCTCTCCTTCTTTCTTTTGGAGAAGCTGCAAGTCGCTGGGCTGTCCTGGTTCTTGATGGCCGCCCGTGAAGGTACCAATGAACTCATGGCACAGGTCAGCCCATGGCGGAATGGAGTTCTCCGGCAGGTGCATCAGCCAAGACCTCACATTTGACTTGAGTGCCAAAGGGAAGTAGTTGGAAAACACCTTCTCATCTCTTCCTCCGGCAGCTTGAATAGCGATGGTGTAGATGCTCAAGAACTCTATCGGGTTCAGCCTCCCATCATACTTCTCGGGTATCTCTGGCTTGAACTTGCGAGCGGATGGCCAACGGACTTGCCGCAGCTCACGTGTGAAGGTAGGCCACCCAACCTCGAAAGGTAGGCACCCGCTATCCTTGAGCGCAGGCTCGTAGACGTCGGGACCATCGCACCCACTGGTTCAACGGTGGTCGTCGCGGCATCGCTCGATGACGACGTGCGCGCCTCCCCTCCGCCTGTCCTCCGGGGCTCGCCATTGGCCGGGACGTGCTCGAGGGTTGGAAGACGCCATCTAGACGTCATCGGGTTCTTGATGCCGCAGCTCCCGTGCTAGTTGCCATGGTGGGGACCATGCAGTGGGGGTGGCCCCTTCCGTGCGGCCAGCAGCGTGAGCTTTTGTCATCACTTGGGGAGGTTGCGGCGGGCCAGCTTGCTGTGAGACCCCAGCCCCAGCGAAGCCAATCATATTCTGCATGGTGGCTCTCCATTCATCCATCTGACCGGCCACCGGTGGGAACCTCAACAGCAGTTGGGCCCGTGCCATGGCCTCCGTAGCGGTGCTTGGCATTGGCGATGATGATGTAGATAATACCGTCGCCCGGCTTCTGACAGTGCCGGTGGCGACTGCGTCACGCCCTCGCTGTTGTGAGCTAGCCACTTGGATGGCACGGTGACGCGGTGAAGGCGCTTAAGGGTTAGTGGCTCCATTGGGCACAGTGGCTGGGTCAACCCGCTCCGGAGGAGGCGCGCGGTCGCGCCCGTGGCGGGGGCGGCCAGAGGGTGGCGATTTGCCCCAGACCGGGTGCCACCACTTTGGCTGTGCCCTTCGGCAAGGGGAAGAGGTACAGACGGAATAACCCCTTCGCGTACCTCATGGAGCATGACCACTAGGAAGTTGCTGATGCTGCTCTCCTTCGGTGCCTCCCGCTCCTGCTTCGTCCACGGGAGAGGTGGTCACAATGCCGCCTGCGCCGACCGCATCCCCCGCAGCACCCACATCCTCGTGTGCCTCCGCATTCCCCGCGGCATTGGCAGCCACAGGTGGCGGAGCCTTCGAGGTGGACGGGTGAGCTGCAGCACCGGGTTTCTTCTTGGGCTCCATAGTCGATGGAGTCGTTGATGATGAAAAATGGCGATGAAGGTGACGCACTACTCATGCTTTCAGGTTCGCGCAAGTGATCCCCCCACCAGGCGCGCCAAAGATGTCGTGGGAAACCGCGGATACCTATGGGACCAAGAGTCCCTTTCTAGTTCGATGGGGGGATGGCACGTTGCACAAAGAGCGGAGGAGCGTGAAACAGCACAACAGAGATTACACAGGCAGTCTTTACCCAGGTTACGGCCGCCGTGAGGCATAAAACCCTACTCCTACTTTGGTGGATTGATGGTGGAAAAATGGTGGTGAGCGCAACACGCTCGCCCGCAGGGTTGCCTCGGGCGAAAACGGCTACACGCGTATGAGTGTGTGAGGAGATGGATTAGCCAACCCTTTCTACGGTTGCCTTGGGCCTCCTTTTATATATAAAGGGGTCACCACGGTGGCAAATCGGTCACTATGCACTGATTAGATAGCAAACAATGCTATCATACCCAACTTTGCAGGCTGATAGAGCGCATTAAATGCGCCACTCAACGTCACATCACAGCTCGCCCGGCAGGCCCTGCCGGGCTGTTTTGCCAGCTTCGCTCCTGCTTGCTTAAAACGTTGCAAGACGGGTGTCGCTTGGAGGTATTTTCTGTAGGAAGCGGCTGCCATGTGGCAAATAGCAGCCACTTAGTCACTTTCGAGCTTGACACCGCACTGATTGACGACGTGCGTCGTGACGAGGTGGTGCGGTGGGGTCGCTCTGCCTCCGTAAGCCCCGGTGATACGTCTCCAACGTATCTATAATTTATGAAGTATTCATGCTATTATATTATCTGTTTTGGATGTTTATGGGCTTTATTATACACTTTTATATTATTTTTGGCACTAACCTATTAACTGGAGGCCCAGCCCAAATTGTTGTTTTCTTGCATATTTCAGTGTTTCGAAAAAAAGGAATATCAAACGGAGTCCAAACGGAACGAAACCTTCGGGAGAGTTATTTTTGGAACGGAAGCAATCCAGGAGACTTGGAGTAGACGCCAGGGAAGCTTCGAGGAAGCCACGAGGCAGGGAGGCGCGCCCTACCCCCCTGGGCGCACCCCCCACCCTCGTGGGCCCCTCGTGGCTCCCCTGACTGACTTCTTTCGCCTATATATGTCCATATACTCTAAAAACATCAGGGAACACAATAGATCGGGAGTTTCGCCGCCGCAAGCCTCTGTAGCCACCAAAAACCAATCGAGACCCTGTTCCGGCACCCTGCCGGAGGGGGGAACCCTCACCGGTGGCCATCTTCATCATCCCGGTGATCTCCATGACGAGGATGGAGTAGTTCACCCTCGGGGCTGAGGGTATGTACCAGTAGCTATGTGTTTGATCTCTCTCTCTCTCGTGTTCTTGAGGTGGTACGATCTTGATGTATCACGAGCTTTGCTATTATAGTTGGATCTTATGATGTTTCTCCCCCTCTACTCTCTTGTAATGGATTGAGTTTTTCCTTTGAAGTCATCTTATCAGATTGAGTCTTTAAGTATTTGAGAACACTTGATGTATGTCTTGCATGTGTTTATCAGTGGTGACAATGGGATATCACGTGATCCACTTGATGTATGTTTTGGTGATCAACTTGCGGGTTCCGCTCGTGAACTTATGCATAGGGGTTGGCACACGTTTTCGTCTTGACTCTCCGGTAGAAACTTTGGGGCACTCTTGGAAGTTCTACGTGTTGGCTGAATAGATGAATCTGAGATTGTTTGATGCATATCGTATAATCATACCCACGGATACTTGAGGTGACATTGGAGTATCTAGGTGACATTAGGGTTTTGATTGATTTGTGTCTTAAGGTGTTATTCTAGTACGAACTCTATGATAGATTGATCCGAAAGAATAACTTTGAGGTGGTTTCGTACCCTACAATAATCTCTTTGTTTGTTCTCCGCTATTAGTGACTTTGGAGTGACTCTTTGTTGCATGTTGAGGGATAGTTATGGGATCCAGTTATGTTATTATTGTTGAGAGAACTTGCACTAGTGAAAGTATGAACCCTATGCCTTGTTTCCTAGCATTGCAATACCGTTTACGCTCACTTTTATCATTAGTTACCTTGCTATTTTTATATTTTCAGATTACAAATACCTATATCTACCATCCATATTGCACTTGTATCACCAGCTCTTCGCTGAACTAGTGCACCTATACAACTTACCATTGTATTGGGTGTGTTGGGGACACAAGAGACTTTTTGTTATTTGGTTGGAGGGTTGCTTGAGAGAGACCATCTTCATCCTACCCTCCCACAGATTGATAAACCTTAGGTCATCCACTTGAGGGAAATTTTCTACTATCCTACAAACCTCTACACTTGGAGGCCCAACAACGTCTACAAGAAGAAGGTTGTGTAGTAGACATCAAGCTCTTTTCTGGCGCCGTTTCCAGGGAGGTGAGTGCTTGAAGGTATATCTTTAGATCTTGCAATCGAAACTTTTAGTTTCTTGTCTTATCACTAGTTTAGTTTATAATAGAAAACTACAAAAAATGGAATTGAGGGCACCTCATATGCTTCATCTTTTTAATATCTTTCATGAAAATAAGGATTCCGATAATTGTGCTCAATTGCTAGAAGAACAATGCATTAGAATGTTTGGCACTAAATCTTTGAATTATGAGCATGATTGCAATTTTGTTCGTATGAATTTCTTTGAATACCCATGATGCTAATGATATGCAAAGCCACAAGCTTGGGGAAGCTATGTTTGATGAAGATGATATTTTTTGCCCCCCAAGCTTTGATGAGCAAATTTACTATGATGAAAGCATGCCTCCTATCTATGATGATTATTGTGATGACGCGTATGCTTTAAAGAATAATGATAACCAGGAAACTTGGCATCTTGATCTTAATTTTCAATCACATGATAGTTATTTTGTTGAGTTTGCTCCCACTATTATTCATGAGAAGAAATTTGCTTATGTGCAGAGTAATAATTTTTCTACGCTTGTAGATCTTGAAAAGAATGCTTTAGGTGCTGGTTATATTGTTGAATTCATTCATGATGCTACTGAAAATTATTATTAGGGAGGAATATATGCTTGTAGGAATTGCAATAATATCAAGTTTCCTCTCTATGTGCTTAAAGTTTTGAAGTTATGCTTGTTTTGCCTTCCTATGCTAGTTGATTATTGTTCCCATAAATTGTTTGATCACAAAATCCCTATGCATAGGAATTGGGTTAGACTTAAATATGCTAGTCATATTCTTCATGATGCTCTCTTTATGTTTCAATTCTTATCTTTTATGTGAGCATCATTGAAATCGTCATGCCTAGCTAGGGGCGTTAAACGATAGCGCTTGTTGGGAGGCAACCCAATTTTATTTTTGTTCCTTGATTTTTGCTCCTGTTTAGTAATAAATAATTCATCTAGCCTCTGGTTAGATGTGTTTTCATATTTTAATTAGTGTTTGTGCCAAGTAGAACCTTTGGGAAGACTTGGGTGAAGTCTTTATGATCATGCTGTAAAAAAACAGAAACTTTAGCGCTCATGGGATTAGCTGCCATTTTTTTACTGGAGAATGCTTTTAGGTTGATTCTTTTTGCCGATGATTAATAGAAAAATTCCTCACGTCCACCAATTTATTTTAGAATTTTTGGAGTTCCAGAAGTATACGTTCGATACAGATTACTACAGACTGTTCTGTTTTTGACAAATTCTGTTTTCTATGTGTTGTTTGCTTATTTTGATGAATCTATGAGTAGTATCGGACGGTATGAACCATAGCGAAGTTGGAATATAGTAGATATAACACCAATATGAATTTAAAATGAGTTCACAACAATACCTAAGTGGTGGTTTTATTTTCTTATACTAACGGAGCTTACGAGTTTTCTGTTAAGCTTTGTGTTGTGAAGTTTTCAAGTTTGGGTAAAGATTTGATGGACTATGGAATAAGGAGTGGAAAGAGCCTAAGATTGGGGATGCCCAAGGCACCCCAAGTTAATATTCAAGGACAACCAAGAGCCTAAGCTTGGGGATGCCCTGGAAGGCATCCCCTCTTTCGTTATCGTTCATCGGTAACTTTACTTGGAGCTATATTTTTATTCACCACATGATATGTGTTTTGCTTGGAGAGTCATTTTATTTTATTTAGTTTTGCTTGCTGTTATTTAGAACAATGTTTTGCTTCTTTTATTTCAATAAAAGTGGCATTGATAGCCTTTACTATGCCTATTTTACAAGTCTTCTTGTTGCTGTTTGAAAACAGAAAGTTTACCTCTGTTGCAAAAATTCCCTAGAAAAGTCAGTATGTGATAAAATGTTGAAAACTTTTTCATAATAAGCTCTAATAAATTTACTACACTGGGAATTTTCTTTCATAATTTTTGGAGCTAAGGAGGTATGGATCTTGCTGCATTCTTTACAGACTGTCCTGTTTAGGCAGATTGATGTTATGTTTGCATTGTTTGCATATGTTTGCTTCTTTAATAATTCTATTTGAGGATAGGACTATTCAATATGCAGAGGCATTTAGTATGCAATGTTGAATAATAATTTTAGTGATTTGCTACAGTATAGTATGATTTATACTAACTTATCTCACGAGTCCTTGTTGAGTTTTGTGTGGATGAAGCTTTTGAGATTTTGGAAGACCGTGATATGAGAGGAATTAAGGAGACACAAAAGCTCAAGCTTGGGGATGCCCAAGGCATCCCAAGATAATATTTCAAGAAGTCTCGAGCGTCTAATCTTGGGGATGCCCCGGTTGGCATCCCACCTTTCTTCTTCGACAACTATCGGTTAGTATCGGTTGATCCTAAGTTTTTGCTTCTTCACATGATGTTTGCTATTCTTAGAATGTCATTTTATTTTGTTTTGCTTGCTGTTTGAATAAAATATCAAGATCTGAAATTATTAAATGGGAGATTCTTCACATAGCTAAATAATTATGTAACTACTCATTGATCTTCACTTATATCTTTTTGGAGTAGTTTGTCATTTACTCGTGTGCTTCACTTATATCCTATGAGTAAATAGTTGAATGATTTGAATATCATAAATCTGAAATTATGTATGTTTCATATGCTTATCCCATGGGGAGTAATGACCTCACATATAAGAAGTAGAGGTGGTAAATTTATTGAAGGTTAGCAAACATTGTATTGGTCACTTGAACAATTCATGAAAGAATATTGAGGGAAGAGAGATTTCACATATAAATATACTATCTTGGACATCTTTTGTAATTGTGAGCACTCATTAAATATGACATGTTAAAAGGTTGATGTTGGACAAGGAAAACAACGTCATGGGTTATGTTTTCTTATATCTGAAATAAAGTATATTGTCATGGATCATCCAACATGTTGAGCTTGCCTTTCCCCCTCATGCTAGCCAAATTCTTTGCACCAAGTAGAGATACTACTTGTGCTTCCAAACATCCCTTAAACCAGTATTGCCATGAGAGTCCACCATACCTACCTATGGATTGAGTAAGATCCTTCAAGTAAGTTGTCATCGGTGCATGCAATAAAAATTGCTCTCTAAATATGTATGATCTATTAGTGTAACGCCCACGATGCGGCTATATCTCCCACGTGTCGAGGCACGACTTAGAGGCATAACCGCATTGTGGTTTTGTCGCAAGAAGAGTCATCTTCACACAATCCCATGTAATGAACAAGAATGGGATAAAGAGTTGGCTTACAATCGCCACTTCACACAATACATAAATGAATCATACATCATTCAGAGTACACACATAGGTCCGACTACGGAACCAAAATAAAAGAAGACAACCCAACTGCTAGATCCCTGATCGTCCCAACTGGGCTCCACTACTGATCAACATGAAAAGAAACAACACAACGAACAAGATCTTCATCGAGCTCCCACTTGAGCTCGGTTGTGTCACCTGCACTGGTATCCCTGGCACCTGCAACTGTTTTGGAAGTATCTGTGAGTCACGAGGACTCAGCAATCTCACACCCACGAGATCAAGACTATTTAAGCTTATAGGAAAGATGAGGTAATAAGGTGGAGCTGTAGCAAGCACTAAGCATATATGGTGGCTAACATACGCAAAGGAGAGCGAGAAGAGAATCAACGGAACGGTCGTGAACTAGCAATGATCAAGAAGTGATCCTGAACTTCTACTTACGTCAGACATAACTCAAAAGTCGTGTTCCCTTCCCGGACTCCGCCGAAAAGAGACCATCACGGCTACACACGCGGTTGATGTATTTTACTTAAGTCGAGTGTCAAGTTCTCTACAACCGGACATTAACAAATTCCCATCTGCCACATAACCGCGGGCACGGCTTCCGAAAGATAATACCCTGGAGGGGTGTCCCAACTTAGCCCATTATAAGCTCTCACGGTCAACGAAGGATATTCCTTCTCCCAGGAAGACCCGATCAGTCTCGGAATCCCGGTTACAAGACATTTCGACAATGGTAAAACAAGACCAGCAAAGCCGCCCGAATGTGCCGACAAATCCCGATAGAAGCTGCACATATCTCGTTCTCAGGGCACACCGGATTGTCCAAGCTTCCGATAGGCGAGCCCAGAGTTGCCCCTGGTGGCCACCGGCGACTGACGGGTTGGACCAACACTCAGAGGAGCAATGGCCCGGGGGTTTAAAATAAAGATGACACTTGAGTCTGCAGAACCCAAGGGAAAAAGGCTTAGGTAGGCAAATGGTAAAACCAAGGTTGGGCCTTGCTGGAGGAGTTTTATTCAAAGCGAACTGTCAAGGGGGTCCCATAAATCACCCAACCGCGTAAGGAACGCAAAATCAAGGAACATAACACCGGTATGACGAAAACTAGGGGGGCAAGAGTGGAACAAAACACCAGGCATAAGGCCGAGCCTTCCACCCTTTACCAAGTATATAGATGCATTAATTAAGATAAGAGATATTGTGATATCCCAACATATCCATGTTCCAACATGGAACAAACTTCATCTTCACCTGCAACTAACAACGCTATAAGAGGGGCTGAGCAAAAGCGGTAACATAGCCAAACAACGGTTTGCTAGGAAGGGTGACAAAGGTTAGAGGTTCATGGCAATTTGGGAGGCTTGATATAGCAAGTGGTAGGTAGCACGGCATAGCAATAGAGCGAACAACTAGCAAGCAAAGATAGAAGTGATTTCGAGGGTATGGTCATCTTGCCTGAGATCCCGCAAGGAAGAAGAACGAGTCCATGAAGAAGACAAACGAACGTAGTCGAACGAATCCTCACAACTCCGGAACGAAACCGAAGCTAACGAGAGAAGCAACTCGGAAAGAAACGAACAACATAGTAAACAACCATCACAAAAACATGGCATGATGCACAATCAAGTATGATGCATGTCCAGTTTAATGAGGCATGGCATGGCAAAGTGCAACAAACAACACTACAAATTAAGTGGAGCTCAATATGCAACGAGTTGCATATTGACGAAACACCACATCAATTATTTAGTTCTCTCTCATTTATGTACCCAACAATATTAAATGTTGATTAACATGGCAAGAGGTTAGACATAAGTAAACTACACATTTTAGGCAATTTGAATGAGGCCGGAACAACAAACAACAATTCCGGAAAATCCTCATATGCATATTTTGAATTTGGTACTGTTCTGCCCTAAACACAATTTTAATGTTGTTAAACAGCAAAATGAAGTGCACCAAGTTAAACTAGGCATTTTTCTACCCCATCTACATATAAAGTTTATTTAAATCCGAGCTACGGTTATTTAGTTATGAAATAAATCATTTTAACATATTATTCGAGCAAATTTAATCAAACAACATTTTAAACAATTTTAACATGGGTGAAAGTGGCATATTATTAAACTACACAAAATTCTAAGCATTTTACATATTTAGTTTGTTTTAATCCGATGCACGGTTGTGGAGTTATTAAATGCATGAAGTGCAAGGGTTTTACTGTAAAACTGTAATTCACTGGATAATTAGACAAATTTACTGACAGGAAAAAAAACAAAAGCGGGCCGAATCTGCTAGCCCAACAGAAGGGAAAAGAGGCGTTGGGGGTGGCCTCGCCATGGGCCTCGGCCCGGTCGGTGAAGAGGCAAGGCAGGCCGACTGGCTGGGCTTGGGCTTCGCAGGCAGAACGAAGTGAGGCAGGGCGTGGTCAACGCGCTCGGGAGCGCTGACCCCATCGATGCAGGCGCGCGGCTGGAGACGAACGGGGCCGCCTACAGGGGAAGCAGGGCTCGAAGAAGGACGGCTTGGCGTCCATGGCAGCAGGGGGACTCGGGTACGACGAGAATCGAGCGCGGAGGAGGCCAAAAGGCTGGGGGACGGCGGATCCAGACAGCGAGGCGGCAACCCGGCGAGATCCAAGGCGAGGCAGGGGCGGTTTCCATGGTGGTTTCCTGCACACAGAGAGTCGAGAGGGAGTTGAGGACGCATAGAAGAAAAGAAGGAAGGAAGGAAGGAGGAGAAGGACGGCGCGCGAGGGACTAGCCTGGAAGGTCGTCGGCAGGGCGGGCTCACTGGCATGGCGCGAGGGGGGCTCGGGAGGCCCTCTCCATGGGTGCTCGGGTGAAGGTGCTCCGGTGGTGAGGCAGATCAGCAAGAGGAGACAGGCACGCGGGGAGAGGGACTCGGGCTGCAGGAGAGGTCCGGCGGGGCAGCGCGTGCAGGAGAAGGGAGGCGAGACCGGCCTGGGGGAGCTGGTCGCCGGCGCCGACGTCCGGTTGATGGGGAGGCGGCGGGATCGAGGCACGGGCGCAGAAGCTCATGTGCGTCCTCGCACACGAGCGCGAGGCTCTTTCCTCTGTTGGTTCCTGGAGGCAACGCAAGGACGAGGTAGGGGATTGCGCGAGGGACTTGGCGGCAGGACTGGCCTGAAGCTGCTGCTAGTGGCCGGCCTGAGGAAGACGAGGTGAGGAGGAGGCGCTCGGGACAGGAGCTAGCTGTGGGAGGAGCGGGAGAGGAGGAGCTCCTCTGGTTGGCCGGGTGGATCGAGGGGAGGCCTCGGGTGCCAGTTGGTTAGGAGAGAGGATCGGGAGGGATCCCGAGGAGGAAGATTGGACAGAGTGGCGGCGGCAGGCACGAAATGGATGGATGGGACAGGATCCCTAGTATCTAGGGTTGCCCACTATTTATATAGGTAGGGGGTAGCTTAGGGGTATCCGGTCCCTCCGTTCATCATCGGACGGTCCGGGAAAATTAGGTTAGGGAGCCCAATTAAGAAAACGGAGATGTTTTGTAGATGTTTGGGGATGATCTGTATGCAACGGTGATGACTGAACGGTTCGGGTTTGGGACAGTTTCGGAAGCGCACACGAGGGGCTCGGTGGTTGTGCAGAGAGGGTCAAACGGTCAGACAAGAGAGAATCGAAAATCCGGTTAGACTCAGAATGGTCAACGAACGCAACAGAGAAAAGAGAGGAGCGGCAACTACGAGCGGATGCAAGTTTTAAAAACAACGACGGCAACGAGGTGCCGACGCAATGCGGATGATGCGATGATGAAAGCAACAAACAAATAAATACACACAACGATAACGAAAAAGATGGAAGGCGTCTGGAGCATCGGTCTCGGGGCGTTACAACACTCCACCACTACAAGAGGATCTCGTCCCGAGATCTAGGATGGCACCGGAGAAAAACGGGAGAGGAAGAGAAGAGGTAAAACTAATTGCTTCTTAGACAAATGAGTGAAAACCAAAGAACCTTGCGGGGTTGAACAAATCGAAAGAAATGACACAACGGAGATAAGCGAATTGAGAGCACTCCGTAGTAAACGGAAAACAAGGAACACCATGAGAACCTTGAGGTTAAGTGACACGATAGATATTTAAACCACTCCGGTTAAAACAAGATAGGGAAGGAATAAGAATGATATAATTTGGGCAGCACTCCGACTGTAAATGGAAGGAATTGAACATGATCTTGACAAGATGAGAGGATACTCGATGAAATTAACAACACATTTTCTCCGGAACTAATGAAAGAATGGCACAAGGGGTAAGAAAGATTTCAGACAGCACTCCGGTTGAGGAAGGAGACAAAACTTGATAAGATGAGAGAACTCGAATGAAAACACGAAACTCCGGCTAAACGGATAAGAAAGGAAAAATTACATGATCTTGACAAAACAATATGATTGGTCGAAGAGAGCAACATCACAATGCCTCCGGGACGAACAAATAGGAAATGGATCGTCGGAATAAGAGAACAGAGAAGGAAATGATAACTTCCACCACAATTTAATTTGGGAAGCATTCTTCCAAGAAGGTTAGAACGGAGTTGTTGGAAAACCAACAACGAAAAGAACAAGCTTGTAGTGGGCTTATGGAACACATCTCAAAATTATGATGTGACAAACGGCCACTAAAGGAAGCCATTGGTTTGAGTGGAGCACCAAGGCGATGAAAAAAAAACTTCTTTCACCAAGAGGATAGGAGAAAACTTGGATCATTGATAAGCACCATAATAGCAACATTCCTTAGGGAAGGCTTTAGGTGAAACATGACACAAGATAGATCCAACGAAGAGATTGATGGATTTAAAATATCTCATTCTTGACAACATGTGAATCATGAAACGCGAACTCAAATTGTCAAGAATGACATAACACCACCTTAAAAGATAAGAGAAAGAATTGCACTTCGGAATGCAAGATGAAGAATGCTTGAACTTTACATGTGTTGAGCACCATGTTTATTTTAGAGTATAGCTTGACGGATCTTGACTCCAAGAGAAATCTTGAAGAACAATTGAAGAATGAAAAGAATCCTTGACGAACCACCATGTAGAGCCTCCATGAAGAACTCCGGTAATAAAAGAATGATCAAACGAAAGGGAAAGTTGAAAAGAACTCCGGAATAAGGAATTAATCACTTGGAGGAAACAAGAATAAGAATTACATTACGCGTATCCTTCACCAATTTAGATTGATGACAAGCAACGGATTTGGCATACTACTTATTCTCGTAGAAAGGATTAAGATAGATATAGCGCAAACTTGGGAAAAGTCTTCAACGATACGCCGGTAGGATTGAAACAACAAATGAATTGATATGATAACGAGGGAAGAGAAGTCTTGAACGAACCACCGTAAGAATTGAAAAATGAATGAAGAAAAGATAAAGAAACACCGGGAAGAATTAGAAAATGACGTTGATACTTGAGGGAATTTAGATACAAGAGAATGAAGAGATCACGAGCTGACTAGAGAATACTTGCATGATGCACCGATAAGATTTGGACAACGAGAGCTGAAGGCTGGAATGAGTAATTCTGAGATGATGGGCTCCGGAGAATCAAACTGAAAAGACTCCTGAATTGCTCCGGATGGGTGAAAGGAATTCTCACAATCAAGAACAATTATGAGAGGATGGCATCAAGCTAGAACCAGAATCTTTGAGAGAACGGACCAAGATTTAAGAGAAACTCTTCTTCGGTCTTCAAATGTTGAGAATGACGATGAGAAATACCACCATGAATTGTTGAGGCACTCCGGAATGACAATTAGAAAGATTGAACCAACAATGAAAAGAATTTGAAAGATCTTGGAGAAAGACATATGACAGATGATAATTCATTCTTACGTCAAACTTTGCAATGAATTTGAGAATAACTCCGAAAAGAATTAGAAGAGTTAGGTAAGATCCTGGGAAAAGACCTGTGGGTTAAGGCCCACTCAAAAGATACACCGTTGAAATGATTACTTGAAAAGGAGATAGTATCGGTTGAATTAAATGGCTTGAATAAGGTAAGACCTCGAAATAGCTTGAAAGGATTTCGAATAGAAACCTGAATCTTCTGGGATAACTTTAGCACTCCGGAACAATTGAATAGCAAACGGGGAATGATTAAGAGATGAACCAACATACGAAAACACTTGAAACGAGGAAGGGAATATGATCAACACCGAAAGCTTGAATTTAGTCCACTGGAGAAGAAAGAGAACGAATAATGATAAACTTGAAGAACATCTTCATGAGAACCACCGGGTAAGAACATTGAAAGAAAAGAATGAAGAGACTTCTCACCAATAAAGGATACATGGTTGAGAAATCTGAGTCCTTGAAGAAAAAGGGTGGGAGGGTGGAAAAACAAAGGCAACTTGGGTCGGATGAAGCAAACACCGTTGCAAAGAACTGAGAATTGATCTCGCGAATGTTGAAATGATCGGATCCACTTGAAGAGAAGCACGCCGTTTGGAAAAAAAAATTAACATGCGACCTCGATGATCAAGAAGGATTATCATCCACATAGAAATATGAGAACACTGCTTAGGAAAAGGTATGGATTCAACATTTGACTTCGAAGCAACTCGAATACCACAAGTTAAAACAAAACAAAAAAAACAAGGATTTGGCTTGCAGAATAAGCCGGAACAAACATATGATAGAGATTTCGTCTGAAGTTTTCGTGGTGGGGCCCACACGGGCTCGATCGTACAGCACCATCATGTACAAGGAAGTGCACATGACATACGAAGCGTCCCCGAGTCGGCATAGCCAAGGACTCTTTAAGACACTACGAGACCACTGTAAAACCAACCATGGAAAGGCGGACCACTAGACGTCGAACCCCAATCTCATATCATGCATCTGTCGGAAAGATATCCTAGGAGCTACTTGAATTCCCACTTATAAACTCCCGAAACTTTTTGGTTATGCAATCTGGTGTTGGGGATACAGGGGACACAAAATATATCACCCAAACTAACAATACCTAGATCCAGCTGTATCCATCCTTCAACACATAACCAAGAAACCTTCGGAAATCATTTACCTCAACCTTCGAAAATCATCCATTATACGAGTTATGGAAATACTCCCGAACTCCCGCCCCAGTACTGGGTGGCGTCGAGGTGATCTCACCAACAACTGCATAAAAGAGATTTCGATGTCGGCGAAACTCAGGTATTCCAGAACTGCAACGATAAAATTGTGACGACAACACCTCGGAGCTCAACTCCCCGGGACACTGCCACAACCCCTAAATGTCAGGAGGCACCAAGAACAATGTTCTCGTCACAAAACCATCGGAACGATTCCAAGATACCCGCGTGATCCTAAAAATTTTTTAGTGAAATTTGAGGAGAGAAGAGTCAAAACTTCTACGTCAGGAGGCCTCACCAGAGCGACGAAGGGACTGAGGAGTAAAAAGAATCCTACTCTCCGATATATATAATCCTAAGACTCAAAACATTTTTGTTCTAGACTCAACAACGTCAGCGATTCGATCAAGCAGGGGGCTCCTATGTCGGGGATGGCTCTGATTACCAACTTGTAACGCCCACGATGCGGCTATATCTCCCACGTGTTGAGGCACGACTTAGAGGCATAACCGCATTGTGGTTTTGTCGCAAGAAGAGTCATCTTCACACAATCCCATGTAATGAACAAGAATGGGATAAAGAGTTGGCTTACAATCGCCACTTCACACAATACATAAATGAATCATACATCATTCAGAGTACACACATAGGTCCGACTACGGAACCAAAATAAAAGAAGACAACCCAACTGCTAGATCCCTGATCGTCCCAACTGGGCTCCACTACTGATCAACATGAAAAGAAACAACACAACGAAAAAGATCTTCATCGAGCTCCCACTTGAGCTCGGTTGCGTCACCTGCACTGGTATTCCTGGCACCTACAACTGTTTTGGAAGTATCTGTGAGTCACGAGGACTCAGCAATCTCACACCCACGAGATCAAGACTATTTAAGCTTATAGGAAAGATGAGGTAATGAGGTGGAGCTGCAGCAAGCACTAAGCATATAGGGTGGCTAACATACGCAAAGGAGAGCGAGAAGAGAAGCAACGGAACGGTCGTGAACTAGCAATGATCAAGAAGTGATTCTGAACTTCTACTTACGTCAGACATAACTCAAAAGCCGTGTTCCCTTCCCGGACTCCGCCGAAAAGAGACCATCACGGCTACCCACGCGGTTGATGTATTTTACTTAAGTCGAGTGTCAAGTTCTCTACAACCGGACATTAACAAATTCCCATCTGTCACATAACCGCGGGCACGGCTTCCGAAAGATAATACCCTGCAGGGGTGTCCCAACTTAGCCCATTATAAGCTCTCACGGTGAACGAAGGATATTCCTTCTCCCAGGAAGACCCGATCAGTCTCGGAATCCCGGTTACAAGACATTTCGACAATGGTAAAACAAGACCAGCAAAGCCGCCCGAATGTGCCGACAAATCCCGATAGGAGCTGCACATATCTCGTTCTCAAGGCACACCGGATTGTCCAAGCTTCCGATAGGCGAGCCCAGAGTTGCCCCTGGTGGCCACCGGCGACTGACGGGTTGGACCAACACTCAGAGGAGCACTGGCCCGGGGGTTTAAAATAAAGATGACCCTTAAGTCTGCAGAACCCAAGGGAAAAAGGCTTAGGTAGGCAAATGGTAAAACCAAGGTTGGGCCTTGCTGGAGGAGTTTTATTCAAAGCGAACTGTCAAGGGGGTCCCATAAATCACCCAACCGCGTAAGGAACGCAAAATCAAGGAACATAACACCGGTATGACGAAAACTCGGCAAGAGTGGAACAAAACACCAGGCATAAGGCCGAGCCTTCCACCCTTTACCAAGTATATAGATGCATTAATTAAGATAAGAGATATTGTGATATCCCAATATATCCATGTTCCAACATGGAACAAACTTCATCTTCACCTGCAACTAACAACGCTATAAGAGGGGCTGAGCAAAAGCGGTAACATAGCCAAACAATGGTTTGCTAGGAAGGGTGACAAAGGTTAGAGGTTCATGGCAATTTGGGAGGCTTGATATAGCAAGTGGTAGGTAGCACGGCATAGCAATAGAGCGAACAACTAGCAAGCAAAGATAGAAGTGATTTCGAGGGTATGGTCATCTTGCCTGAGATCCCGCAAGGAAGAAGAACGAGTCCATGAAGAAGACAAACGGACGTAGTCGAACGAATCCTCACAACTCCGGAACGAAACCGAAGCTAACGAGAGAAGCAACCCAGAAAGAAACGAACAACATAGTAAACAACCATCACAGAAACATGGCATGATGCACAATCAAGTATGATGCATGTCCGGTTTAATGAGGCATGGCACGGCAAAGTGCAACAAACAACACTACAAATTAAGTGGAGCTCAATATGCAACGAGTTGCATATTGACGAAACACCACATCAATTATTTAGTTCTCTCTCATTTATGTACCCAACAATATTAAATGTTGATTAACATGGCAAGAGGTGAGACATAAGTAAACTACACATTTTAGGCAATTTAAATGAGGCCGGAACAACAAACAACAATTCCGGAAAATCCTCATATGCATATTTTGAATTTGGTACTGTTCTGCCCTAAACACAATTTTAATGTTGTTAAACAGCAAAATGAAGTGCACCAAGTTAAACTAGGCATTTTTCTACCCCATCTACATATAAAGTTTATTTAAATCCGAGCTACGGTTATTTAGTTACGAAATAAATCATTTTAACATATTATTCGAGCAAATTTAATCAAACAACATTTTGAACAATTTTAACATGGGTGAAAGTGGCATATTATTAAACTACACAAAATTCTAAGCATTTTACATATTTAGTTTGTTTTAATCCGATGCACGGTTGTGGAGTTATTAAATGCATGAAGTGCAAGGGTTTTACTATAAAACTGTAATTCACTGGATAATTAGACAAATTTTGCTGACAGGAAAAAAAACAGAAGCGGGCCGAATCTGCTAGCCCAACAGAAGGGAAAAGAGGCGCTGGGGGTGGCCTCACCATGGGCCTCGGCCCGGTCGGTGAAGAGGCAAGGCAGGCCGGCTGGCTGGGCTTGGGCTTCGCAGGCAGAACGAAGTGAGGCAGGGCATGGTCAACGCGCTCGGGAGCGCTGACCCCATCGATGCAGGCGCGCGGCTGGAGACGAACGGGGCCGCCTACAGGGGAAGCAGGGCTCGAAGAAGGACGGCTTGGCGTCCATGGAAGCAGGGGGACTCGGGTACGTCGAGAATCGAGCGCGGAGGAGGCCAGAAGGCGCGGGGACGGCGGATCCAGACAGCGAGGCGGCAAGAGGCAGGGGGTCGGTGGCCATGGTGGTTTCCTGCACAGAGAGAGTCGAGAGGGAGTTGAGGACGCATAGAAGAAAAGAAGGAAGGAAGGAGGAGAAGGACGGCGCGCGAGGGACTAGCCTGGAAGGTCGTCGGCAGGGCGGACTCACTGGCACGGCGCGAGGGGGGCTCGGGAGGCCCTCTCCATGGGTGCTCGGGCGAAGGTGCTCCGGTGGTGAGGCAGATCAGCAAGAGGAGACAGGCGCGCGGGGAGAGGGACTCGGGCTGCAAGAGAGGTCCGGCGGGGCAACGCGTGGAGGAGAAGGGAGGCGAGACCGGCCTGGGGGAGCTGGTCGCCGGCGCCGACGTCCGGTTGATGGAGAGGCGGCGGGATCGAGGCGCGGGCGCAGAAGCTCATGTGCGTCCTCGCACACGAGCGCGAGGCTCTTTCCTCTGTTGGTTCCTGGAGGCAGCGCAAGGACGAGGTATGGGATTGCGCGAGGGACTTGGCGGCGGGACTGGCCTGAAGCTGCTGCTGGTGGCCGGCCTGAGGAAGACGAGGTGAGGAGGAGGCGCTCGGGACAGGAGCTGGCTGCGGGAGGAGCGGGAGAGGAGGAGCTCCTCTGGTTGGCCGGGTGGATCGAGGGGAGGCGTCGGGTGCCAGTTGGTTAGGAGAGAGGATCGGGAGGGATCCCGAGGAGGAAGATTGGACAGAGTGGCGGCGGCGGGCACGAAATGGATGGATGGGACAGGATCCCTAGTATCTAGGGTTGCCCACTATTTATATAGGTAGGGGATAGCTTAGGGGTATCCGGTCCCTCCGTTCATCCTCGGACGGTCCGGGAAAATTAGGTTAGGGAGCCCAATTAAGAAAACGTAGATGTTTTGTAGATGTTTGGGGATGATCTGTATGCAACGGTGATGACTGAACGGTTCGGGTTCGGGGCAGTTTCGGAAGCGCACACGAGGGGCTCGGTGGTTGTGCAGAGAGGGTCAAACGGTCAGACAAGAGAGAATCGAAAATCCGGTTAGACTCAGAATGGTCAACGAACGCAACAGAGAAAAGCGAGGAGCGACAACTACGAGCGGATGCAAGTTTTAAAAACAACGACGGCAACGAGGTGCCGACGCAATGCGGATGATGCGATGATGAAAGCAACAAACAAATAAATACACACAACAATAACGAAAAAGATGGAAGGCGTCTGGAGCATTGGTCTCGGGGCGTTACAATTAGTGTGGAGAAAATAAGCTTTATACGATCTTGTGATGTGGAAGCAATAAAAGCGACGAACTGCATAATAAAGGTCCCTATCACAAGTGGCAATATAAAGTGACGTTCTTTCGCATTAAGATTTTGTGCATCCAACTATAAAAGAGCATGACAACCTCTGCTTCCCTCTGCGAAGGGCCTATCTTTTATTCTTGTCTTATACCTTATGCAAGAGTCATGGTGATATTGACCTTTCCTTTTTACATTTTATCCTTTGGCAAGCACCTTGTGTTGGAAAGATCCTGATATATATATATATCCAATTGGATGTAAGGCATCATGAACTATTATTGTTGACATTACCCTTGAGGTAAAAGGTTGGGAGGCGAATCTATAAGCCCCTATCTTTCTCTGTGTCTGATTAAAACTTTGAACCCATAAATATCACATGAGTGTTAGCAATTGTGAAAGACTAAATGATAGTTGAGTATGTGAAGTTTGCTGAATCAAAGCTCTGACATAGACCCTTCCTGAAAATAAGATGAATTGTAATTGTTTGATGACTAATAACACGGTTTGTTAGTTTTCAAGAAAGTTTATGATCTATACTTTAACAAGTGAATAGCTTGTTACTTGATCATGAGAAGCTTTATGATATGAGCTACTGTTATGACATATAATGATGCTAGAAAAGGTGATTGAAATTATCATTGATTAAACTTGTGCACCTGCTGGCATTCACACTTCATAAATTATTTCTTTTATCATTTACCTACTCGAGGAAGAGCAGGAATTAAGCTTGGGGATGCTGATACATCTCCAATGTATCTATAATTTATGAAGTATTCATGCTATTATATTATCTATTTTGGATGTTTATGGGCTTTATTATACACTTTTATATTATTTTTGGGACTAACCTATTAACCGGAGGCCTAGCCCAAATTGTTGTTTTCTTGCCTATTTCATTGTTTCGAAGAAAAGGAATATCAAACGGAATGAAACCTTCAGGAGAGTTATTTTTGGAACGGAAGCAATCCAGGAGACTTGGAGTAGACGTCAGGGAAGCTTCGAGGAAGCCACGAGGCAGGGAGGCGCGCCCTACCCCCTAGGCGCGCCCCCACCCTCGTGGGCCACTCGTGGCTCCCCTGACCGACATCTTTCGCCTATATATGTCCATATACCCAAAAACATCAGGGAACACAATAGATCGGGAGTTTCGCCGCCGCAAGCCTCTGTAGCCACCAAAAACCAATCGGGACCCTGTTCCGGCACCCTGCCGGAGGGGGAACCCTCACCGGTGGCCATCTTCATCATCCCGGCAATCTCCATGACGAGGAGGGAGTAGTTCACCCTCGGGGCTGAGGGTATGTACTAGTAGCTATGTGTTTGATCTCTCTCTCTTGTGTTCTTGAGGCGGTACGATCTTGATGTATCGCGAGCTTTTCTATTATAGTTGGATCTTATGATGTTTCTCCCCCTCTACTCTCTTGTAATGGATTGAGTTTTCCCTTTGAAGTTATCTTATCGGATTGAGTCTTTAAGGATTTGAGAACACTTGATGTATGTCTTGCATGTGCTTATCTGTGGTGACAATGAGATATCACGTGATCCACATGATGTATGTTTTGGTGATCAACTTGCGGGTTCCGCTCGTGAACTTATGCATAGGGGTTGGCACACATTTTCGTCTTGACTCTCTGGTAGAAACTTTGGGGCACTCTTTGAAGTTCTATGTGTTGGTTGAATAGATGAATCTGAGATTGTTTGATGCATATCATATAATCATACCCACGGATACTTGAGGTGACATTGGAGTATCTAGGTGACATTAGGGTTTTGATTGATTTGTATCTTAAGGTGTTATTCTCGTATGAACTCTATGATAGATCGATCCGAAAGAATAACTTTGAGGTGGTTTCGTACCCTACAATAATCTCTTCATTTGTTCTCCGCTATTAGTGACTTTGGAGTGACTCTTTGTTGCATGTTGAGGGATAGTTATGTGATCCAGTTATGTTATTATTGTTGAGAGAACTTGCACTAGTGAAAGTATGAACCCTATGCCTTGTTTCCTAGCATTGCAATACTGTTTACGCTCACTTTTATCATTAGTTACCTTTCTTTTTATATTTCCAGATTTCAAATACCTATATCTACCATCCATATTGCACTTGTATCACCATCTCTTCGCTGAACTAGTGCACCTATACAACTTACCATTGTATTGGGTGTGTTGGGGACACAAGATACTTTTCGTTATTTGGTTGCAGGGTTGCTTGAGAGAGACCATCTTCATCCTACGCCTCCGACGGATTGATAAACCTTAGGTCATCCACTTGAGGGAATTTTGCTACTGTCCTACAAATCTCTGCACTTGGAGGCCCAACAACGTCTACAAGAAGAAGGTTGTGTAGTAGACATCACCCGGAAGGCCTGCCGGGACGACCCGAAGGCTTGGTTCCGGGTGTAACCCCATCCTTGCCAGGCTCGCCTGCCCGGCAAGGGAGTTTTTTTCCTTTGCAATATCTTGCTTCTCTGGCTAGTCTTGGTCCTCTTGTGCTGCACGCCGGTCCTTTGAAGAACTGATCCCTTGCACTCCAATCTGACCTTGGTGCTACGATCTTGTTCTCGTGCCTGTGCATAGTCTGGGCAACAGACCCAGGGTTTGTTGCACCGACAGTATTGTTACATACGTTGACCGCCAGTGTATTTTTGTCGTTTCAAATTAAGCCATATTAACCGAAAAGGACACAGTATGGCCTAGTAGTACTACTTTGATGTGTCCCGTGAACTCACCGAACAAGGAGAAGCTTGCTTATTACGCCCTCTCCCTCGCCCACGCGCGGTAGCTCACAGGACGAGGAGAAGCTTGCTTACTACATACGCCTACACCCTCTCCCTTGCCCACGCGCGCGGTGGCTCATAGGACGAGGAGAGGGTTTTGACTACAGCGCCCTCTCCCTCTCCCTTGCCCTCGCCCTCACGGTGGGCGTGCAGCAGCTCATTCGGTGTCAGATTGCCAGAAGCATATTGTACTGTAGTATCATCATTGTTGGACCTTCCGAAGAAGCGAAGAGCCAAGTGCAAGATTCATAGGAGTATGAACTGCTGAACCTCTCGAATAGGCAATGATCCAAGTGCAAGGTTTTATAGGAGTTGTCGTCCTAGTAGGAGTACTACAACTATAGCGAACGATACTACTGTATGATGCCGCCACATCACCTATATCCAAAGCTGTGCCAACTTTTTTTTATCACAGAGCGTGTTGGAGCCCGTGCAACAGCCACACAAGTTGAAATACACATAACACATTTACTAGTAATAATTTCTAAATGACAAATGCCAGTATGCCACACAATTTCATCTCCACTTCATGTGATAAATTTGTGCACGACTAGTCTACATATATTCACAGCGCTACCATTCACAATTTACCATACTCCACTTACACGTTATAAATGGGCTCCATGTCCTCCTCCAGGTTCCAGTCCCAGGTGTTCTTCATAGATGGCACGATCCATAGCGGTGGGCAGCGGGAATCATTGTCGCAACTTTCTAGTCCGATTCCACACGATGGAGACTCATCCAAGTTGAAGCGGCATAAATCAGGGATAGCGTGTCCCAGCATGTCGTTCATCCGGCGGTGTGCACTAAAGACAGAACCATGCATCATGAACGGCAGGCCTTCGGTGTCGTGCACGGAAGGTGGCATCCGCTTGACAATGGGGTAGTTGTCCCCAATGAAAAGCGAGTACTCTCCAAGAGTGTTCCTCGGCACCCACATAGCATCACAAGGGTCGAACTCGGCGCCATTCATCTGGTACACACGGCATCTCAGATCTGGACACATGGTGACGTACATGGTCAATGTCCATGCATAATAATGTTGTGCTCAAATATGGCGGTCAGTAATATTGTGCAGCAAATAGTACTACTCCGGTATAGAGGAAGTAAAATAAATGGATTATTGTATATAGCTACTCTTGGCTACATGGATGAGATAGTAAGACATTGAAAAAAATGGTGGGAGCTTGTGGATTCAAGTCTTCAAGGGCCTAGCTAGCTATACACGTCCTCCAAGGTAAAAAATACTAGTACTAGTAAGTAGTACCACAATGAAGGAGAAGGCGAGAGGGTTAAAATAAATAATACTAAATTGTAGTACTAGTACAGTAAACATGTCCCAGTAAAGAAAATAAAATAACTAACAAGTACTACTCTAACACACATCAATGAGAAAATGGAATACCTGGGTAGATGGTGACGGTCCGATCGTGGTAGATTGTGTGACCATGTTGCACATCAGTGGTACCATGGTAACGACTGCTAAGATAGTCGATCCCAATATGCCAAAGTCAGCTACAAGGTTCCAGGTTAGACCGAATCACGAATGCAAATGCACATCTAGGATCAGTGATCTTATTTCGATCATGTGATGACTGGTCCCTGCAAAAAAATGGAGTACCGTTAGGGATGCAAAAGATGGTTTGTGCATTCCATTTGTAATCTCCTGTACCGTAGGATGGCAACCAGATGAAACAAGTCCCCTGGCTTGTCACCGCAAAGATGCATCCTACATGGCACACAACGTCTTCGAATGTGTAGGGGTACAAATCTGTCACAGCCAACATGTGCCAGCCTCTGCCGTTACTGCCTCTTGTATTGATGGCAATCCTTATGTCGAACATCGCGATGAGATAGTAATTGTCATTGCCGCGTCGCTTTGTCGGCGGGTCCGCAATTGCTATCTTCTTCAATCTCATGTAGGCATCATCATACGTATTCAAGTCCAGCCAGTCCAGAAGGCCCATCCCAGTGGTGGAGAAGGGGTCTACGGGAATGGCAGCACTGCTATGGATGTTGTGCAAAATGATGGTCGTATCCGGCCGGAGGTATGCAAGCCAATCTTCGGTGGCACCAACCGATACCTATATATAAGACGGTGGGCAACGGAGAAATTACGGGATGGAATAACTAAGTACTATATTTAGAATATACACTACATGATCAAACTCCATGACTGACCTGCTCATCGGACAAAATCTGACTATCTCTCAACGTCGGCAACTCTAGCGGAGTCAACGTGCAACCATGGCCAGGGAGCGGTGGACTGTTCGATGGATTGTCCCATAGAATAACCTTCTCCTCGAGGACGCATGGAAGACCAACAAGCACGGCCTTTTCCCAAGCATGTTTAAGCACCGTCTTAAAAAATTGGTGCAGGAAGCACCGAGTCTTGCAAGGTCTTCGAGCGTTCGATTTCTCCCAAAGGATCGTCGTCCAAGGTCTCCCAGCCCTAACGAGGAGGAGAACCTCCTAGCGAATCCATGGGAGCAGCGACGAACTGCCTTGGTCTCTTCGGGGGAGGGGAACTGGCGAGGAGGAGATAAGAGCGTAATCGCAGGGCCTCGTCCCTTTGCTAAGGAACTTATGCGGGCACGCATAGTGGTAGTGCCTCATGCCCCGCGATGGCGAGGCTATTAATTACTAGTATGTAGTACTGTAGTAGTAGTAGTAGTACTACTACTTTCTCAACTAGTAGTGCAATGTACTGTACTTATATAGTGCACCAGTTTTGAACTCTTGAATCTCAAGACCAAGGATCTACAGTTGCAATTGGAGGGCACTACTATTCTCTAGAACCATCGCTGTACTATCAAAGCAGGGAAAGTACACCTGCGTAGTGCGTACTCTCCGTGCTCTATTCAAGCGCGTAGCTAGCCTACTGTTGACACCAGATTTTGGCACGGTCAAAAACTTAATTAATGTGGCCTCAAATGGAGAAGTGATCTACATAAAAAAGTTTCGTATTGTCGATATAAACATCTTTGAAGTTTGGGCCATCGCCATCCGATCTCATCTCGAAGGCCGAAGTTGTATTCGAAATACTAAGATTTTGTATTCAGAACACTATTTGGCTCATTACGCCCTCAAGACCGCCTCGTATGGAAAAATGATCTACCCGGATTGTCTTCGTCTTGTCGAAGCGATCAATTTTGATATAAAAAAAGTTCCAATCCAAGTTCGCATGCAAAATTTAGATCCATCGGAATGCAGCTCTGTCAAGAGGCAGAAAATGGCGCGCCCCACAAGACGCCATGTCTGATGGGTAGCGCGAGTATAGCCTGTTTTGCGCTAGGTAGCGCGAATAATAGCCTGTTTTGCACGAGCGATTTGACCCTCAAGATGACCTCTGATCAAACAATGTTCAACACAAAAGTTGTTTGTCTTGTCGAAACGGTCAATATTGCTTTTGGGCTCGTTTCCATGCGAGGTTGTTTACTGTCTCAAACATGACCCGCAAGGTGCAGCTAGGTTGTAAACTGAACCGTTTTTGGAAAGTTTGATTCCGAGTTGGACCCAAAGTAGGGTTTTGAATGTGAATTGTAACCTTTCCTTGCACGGGAAGTCCATCCGCCACATATATATCTAAGGGGTGATGGCCAATTGAATAACAACACACAATCGCAAACACATCTACAACTTTTTCATCTACGTCTTGTCCTTCCCTCGTTCTTGCTCCCTCGTTCTTCGTCGTTCTTCGTGTTGGAGAGCTGCGAATCGCGACGCTCTAGGGGCGGCTTGGCCGACCTAGGGCAGCCCATAGCCGCCGCACTCCCCGACAGGGTCCCTCCAGGGAGTAGGGTTTCGAGTCCTCAAAAGCTCTCGCCGATCGACTTGCGAATCGCGCTTCCGGTGAGACTCCTTCGACGTGAGCTGCGGTGCATCACCCCGGCGTCGAGGATACACGTGACGTGTTCATGTGCGAACACACTTTTTGGCGACTCTGCTGGGGAATAAAGATCAATCGTCATCATCTTCCATCATGTCTGGCAATGACAAGATTCCCAAGCCCTCGGAAATCAACGCCGATAACATAATCAAGCCCAATTTTGAGGAGTTATCGGAGGAACATCGCCAAGCTTATGAGGAGTACAAGAAGATGCGTGAAGAGAAGGAGATGCAGGAGTTCCTTGCTAAGTTCAAGAAGGATCGCCATGGCAATATCACTCCGGTTCGAGAAATCAAGTTTCCTCCTCTTCATGATGAACAGGTTAAACCCTGTGTAAGTAATACCTTCTCTCTAGAGGTATGGGCTGAAATTGATAGTCGCATTACTGATAGCAATAATCTTCTATACCAAATTTTCTTGGAAAATTGTAATGCTAAAAATAGTATGCCTCAATCATCTAGTGGTAATGTTGTTGTGCCTATTACCGCAGAAATCCCTAGTCCAACTTTACCTATTTCATCGGTGCCTCCCGTGGTGATGAATTTTTATCCTAGCCCCACAAATCAAATTCTTGCTGCACCCGTTAATCCTATCATGAGTATGCCAAGTTCGGTGGTGACGTCGAACCAAACCCTACCTACAAGAGCAAACACTGTTAGATCACTGCCGAATTACAATTCGGCATACATGCCACAATTCATACCTGCAACTACTAACCCTACTCCTCCTATGCTACTGCCACAAGCTTCATCCTCCACCATGGATGATGTTCTAGCTAATCTTAGAAAGGAGATGGCTAAGATGCTCCGAGATAATTTTGGAGTTGAGTTACCAAGGAACTGTATTTATCAAAAGCCATATCCAGAATACTTTGATGCAATTCAATGCCCTCCGGGATATAAAATTCCAGATTTTGTTAAGTTTAATGGAGAGGGCACAAAAAACACCTGGGAGCATGTTAGTCAGTACTTGGCACAATTAGGTGAGGAAAGTTCTCGAGATGAGTGGAGAGTACGTTATTTTCCTTTATCTTTAACCGTTACTACTTTCTCATGGTTTTCTACGTTACCACCCGGTTCTATTACTACATGGTTTCACTTGGAACAAAAGTTTCATGATCATTTTTATAGTGGTGATAATGAGCTTAAGTTGTCACATCTTACATCGGTTAGACAAAAGCATGATGAATCGGTCTCCGATTACGTCAAGAGATTTAGAGATACAAAAAACCGGTGCTATAGTTTGGTGATAACCGAGAGAGATTTGGCTGATCTTGTGATTAGTGGTTTGAGAACTCACATTAGAGAAAGGCTAGAAGGACATCCGTTTTTAAATATCAACCAAGTCTTGCAAAGGGCTTTGACTCAAGAAAGCCGAAGCAAAGATCTTAAAGAGGTGCATAGATATAAAACTGATCGTCCTAAGATGAATATGGTTGAGTATGATAGTGACCACTCGGACGATGAGTGTGATATTTATGCTGCTGAATTTGTTTGGCCATCTAAGGCCAAACCATTTACTTGCAATAATTTAAAGCCGATTCAATTGTGATGAAGAGATGAAATTTACTTTCAACACTGCTAAGTGTGATAGAATATTTGACACTTTATTGCAAGCGAAGATTATTAGAATATCTCATACTTTACCGCCGTTTGAAGAGCTGAAACGGCGTGCTTATTGCAAGTATCATAATTCTTTTTCTCATGCTACTAATGATTGTACTGTTTTTCGACGACAGGTACAATCGGCCATTAATGACACACGATTGAATTTTTCTGAGATGCAAGTTGATAAGCAGCCTTTCCCAATGAACACCATGGATTTGGAAGGGAAGAAGATGTTAATTCGGCCCAGCATAACCGAATCAGCTAATAAAAATAATATTGTCATTGGTAATCCCAAGAAAAATAAGGAGAGCGACTAGGTCTTGAGGAGACAAGTTGTGCTTGATAAGCAACCCGATGGCAAGGAGATAATCAAGATCACCATCAAGAATCCTACACTCGGGGGGCAACAACAAGTGCAAGAGAACACTCATGTCAAATTTGTTAAGCCCAACAGTCCAGAGGTTGGCAAGTGGAAGAAAAATGAGGCTAAAGTACAGCGCAAGAAAATCAAGCCAACTTTTGATATGTTGTTGTCCAAGTATGCCAATCAAGCGGCCGGTTCTAGCTCTAACCGGTCATCAAATTTGAAGCGCTCAAGGTCACCTCCTCGGGAAGAATTTCAGCATCATGCAAGGCCATATGGGTCATGGGCACTGAGACCATGGATGGCGCCACCCCCCTATGCGCCATACTACATGGGTGGTTTCAATGGAGGATGGGGGCCGCCCCCAATGGCCCCTTATGCTTTTCATCCGGGGTGGGTAGAACCAAGGAGGCCCATTTGTAAGAGGCTCTCTTATCCCACAAGAGGCCGTTTGTACAACGGTGCCAATCGGCCAATGCAAGATAATCATGGAAGGGTTGGCAAGCAAGTGTGGCGTGCTAAATCACCAAGTGCTGAAATTAAAGATCCTAGCAAGCAAAGGGAGAAGAATACTAGTGATGAAACTATTATGATAGGCACTAAAGAATTAACAATCAAAGACCCGATTATTGTTGATAATCCGGCTGATTCTAATAAAGATGTGGCTGTTGTCCAGCAGGGTCCCATGGCTAATGATCATGAAGCTAGCACAAGCAAGGCCAAGTCGAGGGATCCAAAATATACTCGCCCTAAGTGGTGTCCTTCCGGTCTGACCAAGGCGCAAAAATGGAGATTGCGGCGCATGAGGAGTCATGAGATAGAGGAACAAGAAGCAGAAAAGCTAAGGGATAAATTATTCAATGAAAGCCGTCCCATGGTACCCCCAAAACAAGTGTGGAGGCCAAAGCAAAAGGAAAACATGGCAGCTTCTACGTTGATCATAGCAACACCTACACCACCAACGGAGGACGATGCGGCTACTATTACATCGTCCACTTTACCTACTACTTCCTCTTCACTTGGAGATATTTCATAGCCAGTGGACATGCTTGAGGAAGAAGATGAAATGCTTGATTACGAGTCTACACCGGTTCATGAAGGTATGGATATTAATATGGTGTATTACTTACCTGCTGAATTTCGTGCTATAGATGAAGAAGGGGACGTAGCTCAGCTAGATTTTTGTCCTAAAAATGCTATATTCGAGAACCCAAAAGAATCGGTGACGCACTTGAAGCCATTGTTCCTTAGAGGTCATACTAATGGGTCGTCGGTTGCTAGAATGCTTGTCGATGGTGGTGCTGTGGTGAATCTTATGCCATATTCGGTCTTCAAAAAATTGGGGCTGCGTGATGAAGAGTTAATAAAGACCAACATGGTGCTTAATGGATTTGAAGGCAAAGAGAAAACTAAAGCCAAAGGTGTAATGTATGTGGAGCTTACGGTGGGAAGCAAAACTTTGGCTATCGCATTCTTTGTCGCCGAGGTGCAAGGTAACTACAATGTGATATTAGGCCGCGATTGGGTTCATGCAAACCAATGCGTGACATCTACTATGTACCAGTTTTAATTCAATGGGTTGATGATGAAGTAGAAGTCATTCATGCGGATAATTCGGCTTGTGTTGCTTTGGCCGATGCATCAGTGGATTGGCAACATCCCAATGCTACTTGCTTGACGGGGCGCGACTTATCAGAATTTGATTTTCTTAGCGCCAGAAAAAGTGGTTTCGTGCCCGTTCCTTTAAAGCCGGTAGGCGATAATCGGCTCCAAGGTATAACTCAAAGTGGTTACGAAAGTGTCTTGTAGAATATCGGTCCAATGAGAACGATATGTATGAGTCCATAGAAGAGTTAGATGATATGGATAAATTAGGACAAGGTTTTACATCAGCCGATCCATTAGAAGAGATAGATATATGAGATGGTTAAATTCCAAGGCCGACATTTGTAAACGAAAATTTAAGAGCCGATCATAAGGCTAAGTTGATCGAGCTGTTGAAAGAATATGTTTGTTGCTTTGCATGGGAATATCATGAGATGCCAGGTTTAAGCCGAGAGCTAGTGGAGCATCGGTTACATATAAAGGCCGGTTTTAGACCATACAAACAATCGGCCAAAAAGTTTAATCCAAAAACGTATGACCGAATCAAGGAAGAGATCGATCGTTTGCTTAAAGCTAATTTTATTAGGCCTTGCAGGTATGCCGAGTGGATTTCTAACATTGTACCTGTAGAGAAGAAAGGCTCCGGCAAGTTGAGGGTGTGCATTGATTTCAGAGATTTGAATTGAGATACACCTAAAGATGAGTATCCTATGCCAATAGCCGATATGCTTATTAGTGATGCTTCTGGACATAAGGTCATTAGCTTTCTTGATGGTAATGCGGGGTATAACAAGATTTTTATGGCCGAAGAGGACATGTCCAAAACGGCTTTTCGATGCCCTGGTTTCCTTGGTTTGTTTGAGTGGACGGTGATGACCTTTGGATTAAAGAATGCCGACGCCATGTATCAAAGGGCTATGAATTTATTTTTTCATGATTTACTTGGTGTTATACTTGAGGTCTATATTGATGATATTGTTGTCAAATCGGATGCTTTTGAATCTCACTTGGCCGATTTGTGTTTGGCTTTTGAAAGAATGAAGAAATATGGGCTGAAAATGAATCCTTTGAAGTGTGCCTTTGGTGTATCAGCTAGGAAGTTTCTGGGTTTCATTATTCATGAAGATGGAGTGGAAATTGATCCCAAAAACATAGAAGCTATACAGAAAGTAGAGGCTCCAACATGCAAGAGAGATATGCAAAAATTCCTTGGCAAGGTCAATTATTTGAGGAGGTTCATAGCCAATTTATCAGGGAAGGTTGATGCATTTACTCCTATCCTTCAGTTAAAGAATGATGTTGATTTTACTTGGGGGGCAAAACAGCAAGAGGCATTTGATATGATTAAGAAATATTTGTGCACTCCTCCGGTTATGAAAGCGCCCAGGCACAGGGAGCCATTTAGACTTTACATTGCAGCGGAGGAAGGTGTTATTGGTGCTGTTTTGACTCAAGAGACCGAAGGAAAGGAGCATGCTATTACTTATTTGAGCCGAAGCTTATTAGATGCCGAGGCAAGGTATACATTTATTGAGAAATTATGCTTATGCTTATATTATGCTTGCACAAAATTGAGACATTATCTGGTGCCTAGTACTTGCATTATAGCTTGTCAAACCGATGTCATCAAATACATGTTGCATAGGCCAATTCTTAGTGGTAGAATTGGCAAGTGGGCTTATGCTTTAATTGAATATGATTTGGCTTATGAATCTATGAAATCCATGAAAGGCCAAATTGTTGCTAATTTTATTGTTGAGCATCGGATTGATGACAAGCATGATATTGATATAAACCTTGTCTCATTAGTACCATGGAGATTATATTTTGATGGTTCAGTTTGTAGCAATGGCCAAGGTGTTGGTATTGTTTATATATCTCCTCATGGTGCTGTTTTTGAAGCCACATGCTGCTTAGAATACTTTTGCACAAATAATCAAGCCGAATATGAAGCATTGTTATTCGGCTTAGAGATGTTGCTTGCCATAAGTGCTACACATATTGAGGCTTTTGGTGATTCGTTATTAGTAGTGCAACAAATATCCAAAGTCTTTCAATGTTTTGACGAATCACTTAATGTTTATCTTGATAAATGTCTAGATATAATTTCTACTTTGGATTATTTTAGCATTGCTCATATATCTAGACATGACAATTGGAGAGGAAATGAGTTGGCACAACAAGCATCCGGCTATCATGTTGATCGTGGCATGTTTCATATTTTTGAAAGGTCGATGTCTAGTCTTGCCAACATAGGGGAGGCCGAACCGGAGCCCACCGTTTCGACCACTAATGAAATATTTAATGCAGGAGAAAATAAAGACTGGAGGAAGCCCATTATTGATTATTTGTGTGATCCTAGTAAAAGGGTGGACATGACTATTTGGCGTATAGCTTTCAAATACACAATGATAGATGATGGTCTCTATCGTCAATCTGTTGATGATGTTCTTTTAAAGTGCTTGGACGAGGACCAAGCGAGAGTTGCTATGGGAGAGGTCCATGAAGGTGTTTGTGGCACTCATCAGTCGGCTCCCAAGATGAAATGGTTACTACGACGTGCTGGGTTTTATTGGCCAACAATGGTTAATGATTGCTTTCGGTACTATAAAGGATATGAAGCTTGTCAAAAGTTTGGTGATATTCAGTTAGTTCCCGTTGCTATGTTACATCCTATTATCAAGCCGTGGCCTTTTAGAGGTTGGGGATTTGACTTTATTGGAGAGATTCATCCTTCTTCTTCAAAGAGGCATTGGTTCGTGTTGGTGGCAACTGATTATTTCACTAAATGGTCTGAAGCAATACCACTAAAAAATATAACGCATACATAGGTAATTCAATTCATAACTGAGCATATTATTCATTGATTCGACATTCCTCAAACATTAACTACGGACCAAGGTTCATCCTTTATGTTACATCAAGTCATAGAATTTGTCGAATCATATAAGATAAAGTTGCTCAATTCCTCTCCATATTATGCCCAAGCCAATGGACAAGCTGAGTCTATTAATAAAGTATTAATCAAGCTCATCAAGAAGAAGACTGAGGATAATCCAAGTAGATGGCATGAGCTATTGTCCGAAGCTTTGTGGGCACACAGAATCTCAAGGTATGGTGCTACAAAGGTAACTCCATATGAGCTCATATATGGTCAAGAGGTCATTTTACCAGTGGAAGTGAATTTGAATGCTTTGAGAATAGCCAAACAAAATGATTTATCGGCGGTGGACTTCTATAACTTGATGATGGACAATATTGGTGAAGTCGCCGATAAACGTTTGTCTGCTTTGAATGCCATAGAGAGAGATAAGTTGAGGGTGGCAAGAGCTTACAATAAGAAGGTCAATTTGAAGAATTTTCAAGTTGGCCATCTTGTGTGGAAAGTGATTCTACCAATTGGTTCAAAAGATAGAAAATTCAGGAAGTGGTCTCCAAGTTGGGAAGGTCCTTTTAAGATTACAAGAGTGGTTCCCGGAAACTCATATTTGGTGGAATCCGTACAAGGCACATTATTACCTCGAGCTCTCAATGGCAAATATTTAAAGAAGTATCACCCAAGTGTGTGGCAAGAAGCCTAGATATGCAAACGGCCGATATATAACTATCGCCATTAGCATAAACATGGCCGATATATAATTATTGCCCTAAGAAACAATAAATGGCCAATGGAGTGTTGACATCATCCTTAGAACAAACATGGTACAAGTTATTTTTCGGCACGCTAGCTTTGCCGAAAAACAGGGGGGCATGTGTTGACACCAGATTTTGGCACGGTCAAGAACTTAATTTATATGGCCTCATATGGAGAAGTGATCTACATAAAAAAGTTCCGTATTGACGATATGAACATCTTTCAAGTTTGGGCCATCGCCATCCGATCTCATCTCGAAGGCGGAAGTTGTGTTCGAAATACTGAGATTTTGTATTCAGAACACTATTCGGCTCATTACGCCCTCAAGACCGCCTCATATGGAAAAATGATCTACACGGATTGTCTTTGTCTCGTCGAAACAATCGGTTTTGATATAAAAATTGTTCCAATCTGAGTTTGTATGCAAAAGTTAGAGCCATCGGAATGCAGCTCTCTCAAGAGGCAGAAAATGGCGTGCCCCACAAGACGCCCTATCTGATGGGTAGCGTGAGTATAGCCTGTTTTGCGCGAGGTAGCGCGAATAATAGCCTGTTTTGCACGAGCAATTTGACCCTCAAGATTACCTCTGATCAAAAAATGTTCAACACAAAAGTTGTTCGTCCCGTCGAAACGATCAAGATTGCTTTTGGGCTCGTTTCCATCCGAGGTCGTTTACTGCCTCAAACATGACCCGCAAGGTGCAGCCAGGTTGTAAACCGAACCGTTTTAGAAAGTTTGATTCCGAGTTGGACCCAAACTAGGGTTTTGAACGTGAATTGTAACCTTTCCTTGCACGGGAAGTCCATCCGCCTCAAATATATCTAAGGGGTGACGGCCGATTGAATAACAACACACAATCGCAAACACATCTACAGCTTTTTCATCTACGTCTTGTCCTTCCCTCGTTCTTGCTCCCTCGTTCTTCGCTGTTCTTCGTGTTGGAGAGCTGCGAATCGCGAGGCTCTAGGGGCGGCTTGGCTGACCTAGGGCAGTCCATAGCCGCCGCACTCCCCGACGGGGTCCCTCCCGGGAGTGTAGGGTTTCGGGTCCTCAAAAGCTCTCGCCGGTCGACTTGCGAATCGCGCTTCCGGTGAGACTCCTTCAACGTGAGCTGCGGTGCATCACCCCCGGCGTCGAGGGTACACGTGACGTGTTTGTGTGCGAACACCTACTCAGCTGCTTCTCTCACACACACACTAGCATCATGTTTATCAGCGACGGTTACTGCGGGGGCAGAACATTTGAGTTCTTTGATACAGCGAGACTAGGATTTTCGCTTCCATTTGTGGAGGTGTAATGGATCTCGTCGAACTTTGTTAGTTCCTTCTTTACGAATGAGATGAGGCAAAGATTTTCCCTCCGTTTCAAAACAAAAAAAATCACGTCAAGAGGAATTTCTTTTATAGAGCCGATAATGGAGCAAAGTCCATGCGTGCAACGGCACAAGCTACAGAGTAGTGGAGTAGCACTTTACATACAGAGCCATATTGCATAGTTCCCAATGCCGCGCCAGGATTTTCCGGCTCCACGAGCTTAATTGGGAGGCGCTAGTTTAAATATGGTAACTGATGAGGAAGCTGCAAGTAAGGTGCGGCTAGGGCGAGCACGCAGGTGAGAAACTTTGCATGGTGTGAATTGATATACAGGAGTACTACTCTAGTACGCGAGCCACGAGATGATGGAAGGGAAAACCCGTTCATGTGGCTGGGCTATCCAGCGCACCCTGATTGAGGTGCGACACGTCCGTTCGACTTCAATAGTCAAACTATCAGTGTACAATATTGGCTCGCAGAGAGGTTGCTATTTAAAAAAAAGGCCGCCATGTGTTCAGCCGGGATCGAACCCACAAAACAAGCTATACACTCCCGCGACTACTAGTAGTACTTGTTGTAGTACAACGCAACCTAGAATCGCCTTCTGTTGCTAGTACATTGTTCCTTACAAGAAACCACTAATACCAAGAAATGACTACTCTACAAAGTGCCGTTATAGGCACGTTTCAACCCATGTCGCCCCTTAAGTCGACGCCTTCTATTCGACCGGCAAGTTAGGCGTTATGACTTGTGGGACCTACATGTCAGTCTAGACAAAAATCCCCAAGTACCGCCGCAGGCAGAAGGCGAGGTCAAAAGCGCCGGCGGCGCGGAGCCCATCTTTGCGGCAGCCCGGATGCCAGCTCCGTCCAGCGCTCGAGGCCGCTAGCTAGCCAAGATAGCACACACCCTGCTGGATGCATCCAACTGCTTGGCTGCAAGGTTTGCTAGCTAGGTTGGCACGGCAGTGCGCGGCTTGCTCGCGCGCGCCGCGCTAAGGCCAGCTATCTGGCTCGAGCAAAGGCCAGCGCGGCGGTTTGCTCACGCGTGAGCCATGCTCGGGCCAGCCAGCCAACCTGTGCGGAGGCCAGGGCGGCGTCTGGCCGTCTGGCGGAGCGGTGGCCAGCTCTCTCATCACCGACGCCACCGACGACCATGCATAAGAACTGTTTGAAGTAATGTTCAGAAAAATAATGATTAGAGGAGGATGAACAGGATAGAATGTCAGATGTGGGTCTGTTGTGTCAACAGTCAAACAAAATGTGTTAGTTTAAGCTGCCTCGTCAGCATGGACGTGTGGGCCAACCCTGTCATAAATGGGTTTAAATGAGCCTAATCGGCACTAGGTAGTAGTTTTTGGGCGCGGATTAAGAAATTTTGGGTATGTTTTTGCTTTTTTGTACAGTACTTTCTTCCTAGGGCTGCTTGAAAGTGGTAGTTTTTTGTTAAATACTCTACATACTGTAAGTAGGAGTGAAAGTTAAGCTTTGGAAACCAATAAGCACGGCTAGTTACATAGTGCCTATGTGTACGTAATTCAAACTAAATATCAACCATGAGTGACTAATACCTTGATGGAAAACTCGAAACTATGGAAATACTAGCATTTTTTGCATTGTTGGAAATACTAGCAATGTTCACGTGTGTTGCACCGGATCATAATTAGAATAATACTTATTCACAAACTTGATAGAAAACACTCTAATTTTGATATACCTATATCACTAGAAATATATTATGTTTCAATCAGAATGTATTCCTTGGGCTATTTTGGTGAGGTGAGGGAGGGACGTGATTGGTTTTAAGATACTAATTAAGGGTTTTTCTGCAAATTGGTAGAGAAGTGGGATGTTGTTGAGAAAAGGCAACAACTTACCTCACAGTCGTTAGAGGTGGATCTAATGGTCAAAAACTACGAATGGCAGACACACCATCATCACCAACTAAGTCTTCTGTAGGAGTACTAGCAAGATGCCCGTGCATTGCACGGAACATCAAGATGCATTTTTTTTATAAAACACCTGTTGTGATTGACCCATGCGGGAGTAATCCCATGTGTAAAAAGTAAAAACTAATGATATCTCGAGAAAGAGGAGAGATAAGGTGAGGAGTGGGGCGTGGTGGTGATTGGTGGTCGGAGTGAGCGGAGGCATGGGGATGTGCGACGTGGGCAGCGACCACCATGCCAGTTTGTTCCAGAGGCTTCCTTTTTTAATTTCTCAACAATGAGGTTGTGGGAGATAAGGATGAATGAGGGAATGCCTTGTCTGCAAATGTTGAGAGAGGTGCGGGTATCTTTTAGTTTAATTCCTATCCGTTAGATATAGATCGGACGGTCTATATTGCAAGATGGCAGGCATACCATCATCACCAACTCGGTTTTTTTATAAGTGAAGAGATGTAAGTATGGAGATACAAACGTATTATCGATACTTGTTTCCAGAAACTTGGATCTACATTCTACTCAATGGCTGAGCATGTGGGGCCTTAGCACGGTGACTTCTCGACTGTGTTAAACAAAGGTTTTTCCGTCGCCGATAAGGAGGGAGTGACGGCGGCACGCTTTCGTCTTGCTCTAGTCCTAGTAGTCATACTAGGTGGTCTACGCACATGTAGATTTATTATTTTTCACGTCTCGTGTTCGTTGTACTGCCACGACTATTGATGAATAGACGGTAAGTTATTCACGGGAAAACCTTTGTTGAGCGTGTGTGCGAGAGAGAGACATCGTGCGTGTGTGATATGTGTAGCGACTGAGGCAACGATAAGAGATTCTTTGTGTCTCTGTGTGTGGAGGATAGAGAGTGACATGTGCATGGGGCTTTGTATTGTGTAACGTTGAGACACATAGACATAACGAGAGAGTGAGCGTGTGAGATACACATGCGGACATGGGGAGAGATGTGTGAGTTAGAGAGATGGAGAATTTTGGTGTGCATGTGAGCTAGAGAAAGGGGGATATATACATACCTAGAGCTGGAGATAATATGCAAGGGTGTGTGTCTTAAAAGAAGGATCCAGATAGATGGGTGTTTGTGCGTGTCTGTGTGTGTTTGTGCGTGCGCGCGTGTGTGAGAGGGAGTGTGTGTATGTGGAGAAGAGAGACTACTAATGATGTAAACCTAGTATGGAAGGGGGAATGGTATGACAGGTGTGTCAAAGAGAGAGAACGACATGTGTAGTAGCGGGATAGCATGGGTGCGGGCGGGGAGTAGACTATTTGGAAGAGACATCGAGTGTGTGTGAGAGAGGGGTGTGAGAGCGAGAGAGAGAGCTAGCGAGGGAGAGAGAGGGGAAGAGAGGGGGAGAGAGAGGTGTCGTTTGTGTCCGGAAGTGGCGTATAGATAGGGAGATAAGGTTGATGTTGTTCGAAAGTGGCCTATGTACGGAGACGCAAGGGAAGCGAGTCATCATGTGTGTGATAGAGACTTCATGAGAGATCTAGAATAGATGGTGTAGAGAACAACGTGCGAGATTGAGAGTGATGATACGTTAGGGAGCTATGGAAAGAGTCACGACATATATGTATATAGGGCGATGTTTTGTGTGCATGGGAAAGATACACTCTATATATATAGTGCGTGTGCTTGGGAAAGAGAAATGCCGGGAGACCTAGAGAGTGGGGGAAGAGATGTATGCATGCCCGAGAAACAAAGTGATAGAGACCTATATTGGGGTCTAGACTTTACAAGAGAGGGGGTGTTAATATGCTCCTGTGTTCGTGTCTGGGGGAGAGAACGCCTTGTGGGCGGGGGGGGATGGGGTGGGTGGCTTCAGATAAAGAGTGAGGTGTCTATATTTGAGAGACTTTAGTGTAATTGAGATATATATGGTCAATAGTGTGTGCACTCATGGTTGATTAATTTGTTTCACAGTTTGGACTATGAGATAAATTACAAACCTAAGATTGGAATTTTGGAATTTGACTCCATCATTAGCTTTTGTAATTCATTTAAATGGAGGTACATTTTTTTAAGCCGGGATTTCGTGATTTCAAATTCATATATCAAACCTAGAGATATACACATACGGGCATGTTCAAACCTGATAATCATCCACTTTATTCATACACATACACATTTTTGTTTTTGTCATCATATATAGGATAAACACATTTGGAATTTCATTTGAATTTGACCATATGATGGTATTTGCTTCCACTAGCTCAATGATCCATATTTGAATTGAATGGACAATCTAAGTTTCGAGTTTGAGACATTGATTTTTGAAACTTGCACTTTTTTTGCACGCAAAACAAATAAATTCTCGGCCATGATATCATAGTCGGCCGTACAAGAGCAGAACACTTAATTTCAGGTGCCAAATGCTTTCAAACTTCCTTCTCACATCGAAATATCTCACGCCCGAAAGTTTAGCCCTGCGATATTCCTGTTTTACCCCTGCCACATGAACGGAAAAGGGCTGCTTTGGTAAATCCATTGTTTTCCCCTCTTTGCCCCCAACATTCTTCCCTAGAGCCCCTCCCTTCCCCTCCCCGCGCCCCAACCACGCCAAGCCGCCGAATCTAGTCCGCCGCCACAGCGGTGGACCTCACACCCTGCAGGATCCACCTTTCCGAACCTTGGAACCCCCAACTACCAACTCACCACTTCACCGGAGCTGCTTCAGCGACTGGCTTGTCCACAGCTCTAGATCTCCTTAACTTCCATCATGGTACACCGCACCAGATCTACTTCACCGGGGCCCTCGTCCACCACAGTGTAGGACCTTCACCGACTCCCTCGTCCACTCCATCGCTGGCCCTTCATCCAAGCCCCCGTCCGCCGCAACAGATCCGCCTCAGCGAAAGTACTGTACACCGGCTTCGCCGACACCTTCGTCCACTGCACCGGACCCACTCCACGGACGCCATATTCAACTCCACCGGCCCTTCTTTACTGATGCCGCAGCCTCATCAGGTTATTTCAATTTGTACTCCTTCGGTTTTTCTCTTCTTTATCGTGGAACTGTTCACTTACCATAGATGAGCTTTCTTGTATGTCGACTGGCGCCACAACCGAAGCACCGGAGCCGCTTCAGCAACGGCGACAGCCGGCCCAAACTCAACCGCAACACGTGCACCATCGACGATCCTTAGCTACCAAGTATGACAACGATATCCATATGCCGCCAAGAATCAGGTACTATTATCCAATGGCCGGCGCCTACGTTCACTTTCTTAGCATAAGCACTGCACCTTTGAATTTCTTCAGGGCATCATTCAATTTTTCATGAGACGCGTTATTCTTCTTGCACCTGCAGGGCCATACTTCTGGCAGTGAACATGTTACATGTGCTAAATTATAAACCAGTGCACATATAGTTACAATGCTTTTGTTTTGTCCTAAGTTTTACTGTACTTCCTAGATATCACTGCCTACTATTTTACTTCTTGCATGCTATATTTAAGATAATGTTGTTGTTCTGATGCTACCTGTTGGTTCCATCAGACTGCTTCATGTTCTGTATGCTTAATTACACATCCGCAAACTAGCATGTGGTTTCGCTACTTTTTATTCGGTTTACCCTACATTTTCTGATGCTAGCTATCACATCACTGCTCCGAGCCTCTGTTCATTACTTTTTTGTGCATTCTTGATCTTCACAAGTTGCATGACTAATTTGAAGCTTCTATTAATTATGGAGCTGCCAACCACATCAAGCAAAATATTTGTTCTTTTGGGGCTGGCACCTCGAACAAGCATAAAAATAGAGTGAAGCACATGTATTGTCGTGTAAGCACACACCCTTCTTTCATTACTTTAGATGAACCATTGATGATTAATTCAAACCAGTGCATGCGATTAAAATTAATTTTACCTAAATAGACGGTGCATAATAAACTACAACAACAAGATTTGCAACCATGGGATGCTGACGATATCTTCAAAGAACATTGCAACAGCAGCGAGGCTTCACAACAACATATGGTAAGCCAGTGTGTTTTAGTACATGTGAAATGTAATGCGTATGGGCTGCTTTTCTTGACTTGTGCCCTCAGCCTGTAATCCTACAGAATTACAAATAGTTCAGTTGTCTGCTTTGCTATATTGCTTGATTCGAATGTTTATTTGTTACTTGTTAGGCTATACCTGAGTTGGCCAATATGTCAGTAGTGCCTGTTGTACTATCGTAAAGAAATGCATGCCTAGTTCATTTGACTCCTTAACTTTTCCTATGAACTTCATCACAAGGCTGTCTTCATAGTTTATATGAGGCTGCACTGTTAAGTGCTTTGTCAGATCATTTCAACTGCTTAGATGCCTTGGCAAGTTAAATATAGCGGTGGTACACTGCCTTTCAACTAGGGATGTCAACTGGGTCCCTTTTAATCCCGATTAAAGTCCACTGATGGTATCATAGTCCAAAAGAGTTTTTGTCTTTTGAGGAAAATGAACTAGCAAGCTAGCAAAAACTAACTAGATGGGACTGGCGGATGCTGTTTATTTGCCACTTACATCCCTAGTTTCATCTTACCATTTTAATTTCTTTTTGGCTGATGCTGCTTCAAACCATTTAAATATAGATTTCCATGCTCGGCAATAATTCATATGTCGTGTACCATGTAAGCTTACTGCGAGGATCATGCGGTAACTATCTCTTACTTATGTCCAGGGGAAACCTTTCAGGATGTCGTTCACACTAGGACACACTGTACAACCCTAGAATCTATTTGTGGAAGCAGTGCGCCATCCATGTTACCAGATGGTAGCAGTTCAGAGGCAACACCGCCGGAGAGTAGTCTGAGCACAGATATTATAGTTCTTGAGGCTCTACTCGAGGCAGAAAGAGATGGTGTGGCTGCCATGAATGAGGTAATCTTGATCTTGAGGCTGGAAATTATGCAATTAGCTGCACGCATTATGCAAGCAACCCAAGAATTGGAGGAAGTAAGAATGTTGCATTTGAAGACGGAGGAGGTCCTGCTGCTTCTGCTATCTGAAGCCCAGGGTAATCCCAGTTCTTCTTTAGATACTAGTTGAAATTGTCATTGGATTAGTATACTTACATGTTGTGTCATGTCTTTGAATGGATTATGTTGTAAGACCCCTTATGTTGTCCATGTGTTGTAATGATCTAAACCTTTTAGGCGAGGTAATCCTCAGTACTTGTATGATTGACATAAGGTGAACTGTTTTTCGTGTGAGCATATTGTATTGGATGAAATAACTGTTTGACTCAAACTGTATCCAACCTACTGAATTTGAAGATCATGGCAATTCTAAATCATATGCATATATAAAGGTGGAATAAATCGTTGTCGTGGTTTTGAATAAATAAATAACAAAACATAGAATGATGTATGGATATTCGTAATCGAATACAAATTGGATTTGAATTTAGTTGCCAGGGCCCAGGGTAAAGTGAATGCTAATTCTCCCAAATTTTGAATGAAGCGGCAAAACACCCACTATCATTTGTCGGCTGCCCGAAGCAAGTGTTTGCGAGATGGAAATTACTGTCTAACCCTGACACTTCACATCCTAATCGACCCGATTTCCACTGCAGTCGATAGGGGTAGACTAATAACTTCAATCAGACGTGACACGACCGCCTCTGAGCCCATTCAGATGCGGTGGGCGCCAAACGTGGGCGGCAAAACACATTTGATTCAAGCTTGTCCGAAAGACCTCTATCTCTCCCTCCATTTCCCCATTCATACACGGTGGGTGGCAAAACAAACTCTCCTCGTCCGAAATCGATGTAGGCAAATATTTTAAATAGGGGCAGATGTGTAACTTCCCTCAGACATGACACAACCGCCCTACCTGGCAGCCCCGTTCATACACCATGGGCGCCAACCGTGGGCGGCAAAACACCCTCTCCTCGCCCGAAATCGCTGCCGGCAAATATTGGGGAGATGCGAGATTACCGTCCTATCCCCAACCGACGAGATGTCCAAAATTTTAAACGGGGGATAAGTTCATAACTTTCCCACATTTTAGACAAGCGCGTCCAAAAGTTTGAGAACCCCCTCCCCCTCCATTTCCCCATTCATACACCATTGGTGCGACAACAACCTCCCCACTCCGACCAGCCTCCTCCGTGCGCCACCCCATCCTCCACCTTGCCGGAGCCGCTACCCCTACCCCATCGTCCACTACAAGAGATGGACATCTCTCATCCATGGCGCCGGACAAGGATCCTTTCATCGCGTCCTCTCGCTTCATCGGCGCCGTCGTCCACCTTGTCGTTGCCACTCCTAGGACTGCCTCGTGCACGGAAACATGACTTATCCCCTGACCTGGCCCTCTGCCATCTAAAGTCTTCTTCCGCGCCGCTGATAGCCATCGCACCCACAACACCCTCGACGTATCAGCAAGGGCCTACAAGGCGTCGCAAGAGAGGTGGTACTCTTTCATATCTGCTTAAGTTATTGATCTCACCCGGAAAATAGATCGTAACTTGTTTACTGTACTTTTCTTGTCCATACAAAATCATAGTGGCTAGTTGAAAGCAAACATTGGTTGCGAAGTAGCCTTTGTCCGGTTTGCACCTTCAAATCCGCCATGGCACGGTCACTATACTCGTAAGCTTATGGTTTTCCCCCTTTATATTCACTACCATCATCGTAGGTGCTTCGTGTCGTGCTAGCACTGCTCCTCTAGACCTCGAACCATCAATCGAAACAATATGCCACTCATAATTCCAAAGCTTAGTTGTTGAAATATGAATGTGATATGATGCTCATATTACTAAAACAGAGAATGTTTAATTGGTCGGATAATGTTCCTTTATTCGTTTCGAAAAGCATGTGTGCCACATATAGAGAGACATCAGGGATTTGCATTTCTCTGTGCGCTCTGGTTCATCATGGGTGGCCAACACACATTGTATTATCTAACTAGCAAGATGCCCGTGCATTGCAAGGAACATCAAGATGCATTTGTATGAGTAGTTTATCTTGTGGGAGAAAAGGATGAACGTGGGAAGGCCTTATTTGCAAATGTGGAGAGGGGTGTGGGTATATTTTTGCAAAATTGCCATAGTTTCCTTCCTATCCTTCAGATATAAATCGGATGGCCTATATTCCAGGATGGCTGGCACACCATCATCACCAACTCTGTTTTTTATAAGAGTAGATAGAGATAAGAGTATAAGAGTAGAGAAAAAAGTAGAGAAATCTGCTTGCTCTTTGTTATCAAGTTCCTCTTCTATTCTTCTTAATAAGTATATTCTTCCTAAACTATCTTGGGTGCGCACGTGTGTTGTGGTGGCATGCGTTTGTACCGGGTGTTGTTCATCGTTGCTTTATTTATAAAGCGGGGCGAAAGCCTTTTTTGGTAAAACATAAGTCTTTTTAGATATTCCAATAAAAACTACATAAGGATGTATATAGACATATTTTAGAGTGTTCATTCACTCATTTTGCTCCGTATGTAGTCTGCATTCGGATCTCTAAGAGATTTATATTTAAGAACGAAGGGAGTAGTACATTATGTTCCTTGTCGGGAAGTGGAGCAGGGACATTTGTAGTCGACAAGTCTATTGGGTCACTTCAGATGGATGCTTTCAACGATTCTAGATGGTCTGTGTGACGTCCCGAGACCGGCGCTCCAGAAACCTTCCTGTTATTTCGTTGTTGTTGTGTGTTTTAATTTTTTGTTGCATTCATCATGTCATCATTTGCATTGCATCGGCACTCCGTTGTCGTCATGTTTTCAAAACTTGCATCCGTTCGTGGTTGCCCCTTCTTCCTTGTCTCTGCCAGACCGTTCGCTTCTCTCTTGTCTTCTCCATGGCTGTTGTCAGACCGCTTTGTCTTCGTTGACCATTATCAGTCCAACCACACACTTGACCACGTCCGCGTAACCCTCTTTGCACAGTGCATTGACCCCTCGCCCACGTCCGAAACTCTCCCGGACCCGACCCCCTCAGTCATCACCGATGGGTCCGGATCATCCCCAAACATCTATAAAACATCTCTGTTTTCTTATTTGGTCTCCCTAGCGTATTTATCCGGGACCGTCCGATTAATATCAAAGGGACCAAATACCCCTATCCAAAATCCACTTGCTATATATAGACCCCCTAACCTAATCTAGACAAACCACCTAATTTCTAGGGATCCTACCCTACCGCCGCCACTCCTCTTGTCTGCTCCCGCCTCGGGTTCTTCCCCAATCCAAAAATCCTCCCTCGTTTTCTTCACCGGACCAACCAGCCGCAGCCTCCTCCTTCCTCGATCTCCCTTGCCACCCAGTCTCGTCGATCCATCCATCCATCGATCCCCACCAACCAGAGATCCCATGGCCCTCCTCGACCAGCAGCAACTAGGAGCCTGAGCTCCTTTTCCCACGCTCGCGTGCCCAAGGAAACGCACGAGGCTGTGCATCCTCGTCCATGCGCCTCTGACTCGCCAGTGGTCGCCAGCCACCCAAGCAGCAGTAGCAGCCCGGAGCGCCACCCTCCACCCCGCATACAGCCGGCGCTCGATCCAGTTTGAGATCGAGGCCACAGCCTCGAGCGCCCGAGACCACCTCCGACCCGCGCCTCCTCTGGATTCCCTCGACAACCAACCAGAGTTGCAGCACCGCCGCCTTGCTCCGCCCTCGCCGTCCTCCCCCCACTGAGGAACTTCACCATCGTCATCCGAGACACCCCGCGCCAGCTCAACACTGGCAACCAGCTCGGTGCCCTGGCCTCGAGCTCGACAAGGCCAACCCTCGCCGCCCTTCTCCTTTTCCTCCCTCCTTCTTCCACCTCCCTAATCTCTCTACTCCCTCTCTGCCGCCAAGGACAGGGCTTCGACGCCGCCGTCCTCGTGCTGCATCGCTGCCGCTGCCATATCTTCCTCTCTCCGCCTCGCCAAGTCCCCGAACCGCCATGGCCATGGATGCCGTCCGCCGACTCGAGCTCGAAGCTCCGGCGCGCCCAAGCCTCGGAGGCGACCGGATCCGGCCCGGATTGACCTCCCCAAGCCCTCATCACCGGCCTCCCCTGCTTCTGCGTGCGGGGACGTCGACGACCAGCACCAACCCCCCTGCTTCGAGCCCTGCTTCCCTTGGTGCGGCCCCTGTTCGTCTCCAGCCGCACACCTGCATCGATGGGGTCAGCGCTCCCGAGCGCGTTGACTACGCCCTGCCTCGCCTCATTTTGCCAGCATGGCCCGCAGCCAGCGCCATGCCATCTCCGCTTCTGGCCTGTTGGCCCAATGTGAGCTTAGCTCCAGCCCAGTCCATCTCTGTTGGCCCAGCCAGTTTCGGCCCGAGGTGTTTTTTCCCCTGCTGCGAATTTAGACATTATTCCAGAGACGGCAGTTTTACAGAAAAACCTTCATGTTCATGCATGTAATAACTAATTAACCGTGCATCAGATTAAAATGTTTTATATATGTAAAATGCTTAGAATTTCATCTAGTTTCATAATATGCCACTTTCATCTATGTTTAAAATGTTGTTTGCATTTAATTTGCATAAATGCCATGCTAAAATGCTTTATTTCATAACTAAATAATCGTAGCTCCGAATTAAATAAACTTTATACGTAAATGGGGTAGAAAAATGCATAGATTAACATGGTGGCATTGCTTTAAATGTTTAACAACAATAAAATTGTGTTTAGATCAGAACAGTACCAAATTCAATATATGCATATGGGGATTTTCCGGAATTGTTGTTTGTTGTTCCGGCCTCATTTAAACTTGCCTAGATGTGCAGTTTTATTATGCTCACCCTCTTGCCATGTTTAACAACATTTAATATAGTTGGGCACATAAACGAGAGCGAACTAAATACTTGCATGTGGTGTTTCTTCAATATGCAACTCGTTGCATATTGAGCTCCACTTAACTTGTAGTATTGTTTGTTGGACTTTGCCTTGCCATGCCATGTTTCATTAAGCCGGACATGCATCATGCTTGTTTGTGCATCATGTCATGTTTATGTGATGGTTGTTTACTATGTTGTTTGCTTCTTTTCGGCAGTGCTTCTTCTCGATAGTTCCTGTATCGTTGCGACTGTGAGGATCCGTTCGACTACGTTGGCTTCGTCTACTTCATGGACTCGTTCTTCTTCCTTACGGGATTCCAGGCAAGATGACCATCACCTTGGATCTCACTACTATCTTTGTTATGCTAGTTGTCTCGATGCTATCGCTATGTCGAGCTACCTACCACTTGTTTATCAAGCCTCCCAAATTGCCATGATAGCTTCTAACCTTTTTACCTTTCCTAGAAACCGTTGTTTGGCTATGTTACCGCTTTGCTCAGCCCCTCTTATAGCGTTGCTAGTTGCAGGTTGCTCCATGTTGAGACATGGATGTTATGGATATCTTGGGATATCACAATATCTCTTATTGAATTAACGCACATATATACTTGGTAAAGGGTGGAAGGCTCGGCCTTATGCCTGGTGTTTTGTTCCACTCTTGCCGCCCTATTTCTGTTATACCGGTGTTATGTTCCTTGATTTTTGCGTCCCTAACACGATGAGGGGTATGGGACCCTCTCGACGTTTCGCTTTGAATAAAACTCTTCCAGCAAGGCCCAACATTGGTTTTAACATTTGCCATAATAATACTTGAACCTAATAATTAATTGGCATAGGGCGTCGCAAACCCGAGGATTTTCTACATACAGGGCGGGGCCAGCGCTGATGGTCTTGGTCCCAAATAGAGCCACTTGCGGTGCCACCCCTTCACCCGGGGGTTTTTGGTTGCTGTACGTAGTGCTCATCTGGTTGTGGCCTGAGACGATTTACGCGCGGCTACTATTAGGGTGTCGGCACGCCGGGAGGTCTTGCTGGACTTGTTTTACCATTGTCGAAATGTCTTGTGCACTGGGATTCCGAGTCTGATCGGGTGTCCCGCGATGGAAGATTGTCTCCGCGGATCGTGAGCTTGTCATGGGCTAAGTTGGGACACCCCTACAGGGTTTAAACTTTCGTAAGCCGTGCTCGCGGTTATGTGGCAGATGGGAATTTGTTAATATCCGGTTGTAGAGGACTCGAAGTAAAATCTATTAAAATACACCAACCGCGTTGAGTAGCTGTGACTGTCTCTTTTCGGGAGGTTTGAGAGGAGAACACGGTTGGGTTATGTTTGAACATAAGTAGTTAAGGATCACTACTTGATCATTACTAGTTTGCGACTGTTGCGTAGTTTCTCATCTTATTCTTGTACACGTAAGTTAGCCACCATACAATGCTTAGCCGCTTGCTGCAACCTCACCACTTATCCTTTCCATACCCATTAAGCTTTGCTAGTCTTGATACCCATGGTAATGGAATTGCTGAGTCCTCGTGGCTCACAGATTACTACAACACCAGTTGCAGGTACAGGTAATGTGATGATCATGACGTGAGAGCGTTGTTTGCTTGTCTTGGAGTTCTTCTTCTTCTTCGTCGATCTTGGGTTAGGTTCCTGGTCGGTAGCCTGGGCTAGCGGGGTGGATATTGTTTGAGTTTATGTTTGTGATTCATCCGTAGTCGGATGTTGTTCACTTGTATTATGTTGATGTATTCTTGTGGCATTTGTATACCTTGTATGTATCCCCATCTATTATGTAATGGTTTGACGTAATGATATCCACCTTGCAAAAGCGTGTCAATATGCGGTTCTATCCTTGGTGGGACCTTCGAGTCTCTTTAGGATAGTGTCGCATATTGGGCGTGACAGTCTGCCATAATCTGGGAAATGCTGGGAGCTATGTCGTCTTTGATAGTCTAGACTGGTAGTAACAGTATTGTGCCTTAAGTTGAATAGAGCTGCCCCTTTTGGGGCCGAATCCTTTCCGATCCCTTTTTGCCATATCGGCAATACAATCCCATATGGTCTAGCTAGTTCCCCTTTCCAGATTTTACTCTTGATGCTTAGGGTTTTCCCCTTTTATCTACCCTACTATGACCTGCATAGGTGCTTTCTGTCGTACTAGCAGTACTCCACCCTTCAAGCTAAACAACACAGCACTCATAATTCCAAAGCTTAGTTGTTCAAATATTATTGTGATATGATACTGATTAGTTAACAGACACATTTAATTGGTTAGCTTAAGGTCCCACTTGAGTTTCCAAATGCATGTCGCGACATATAGAGAGACAGCAGAATTGCATTTCTTTGTCACTTGTTGACTGTACTTTCTTGTCCATACCAAATCTTAGTTGTTGTTTCAAAGCCAACATCGGTTGCTAACTATCCTTTGCGTGGTTTGCAGCTTCAGATCTCTCATCCCACTACCACGGTCAACACTATACTCATCATGCTTATGGTTTCTGTCGTGGAATTGTCACGGCAGATGTCCTAGTAAGAGGACTTAGTCGTGAGGCCAACGCATCTATGTGGTAGCTTGAGAGGGGTTGAGCGGAATCGAGAGACGCAACACACAAGACAAGGATTTAGACAGCTTCGGGCCCCGGGAAACATCATCCGGTAATAGCCCTACATGCTGTTTGAGGCTAGGTCTCATTATCATCACGAGGGAGTCGCCGGTAAACCGGCTCTTTGTGTCTAGCCCTAGAGATTGTTTCTTCTTTCTTGTCCCTCTTTGGGGAGCCCTGCCCCTCCTTATATATGTTGAAGGGGCGGGTTACATGTGGAGTCCTATTAGCATTAGGACTAGTCTATCTTCTAATACAAACCGGATACAAGTCCGGGTCTTAACTCTTTGTAAGGTAAATATTCTTCACGCCTTTCCTATTAAACCGGCCCACCATTAATATAAACCGGCCTTCTGGGCCTTGGGCCTTGTCATCCGTCTGTCCCACCCGCCGGGTTACCAGTGAGTCATCATGTTCAGGCAGATTGCTTGTAAACCGTCTGGCCAGGGCGGGTCGCCAGTGAATTGCCAAGTGTCAACCGAGTCTCAAGTAAACCGCCAAGACCGGCCGGGTTATACTTCATGCCGGGTTACGCCGCGGGGTATATCCCCGACATTAGCCCCCAGTTTAGCTTGGATTTATCCATGGTAAACTGATCCTGTAAACAAACACAAGAACAACTTTGACAAGTTGTACTCCGGGTTAAAAATTCTTGTAAACCGGCACCTGGTCATCCTTAAATCCTTGTCATTTCCTCCTTCTAGAAAATCCGGGTCAGTAGACCAGCTTCATAATCAATTTTATTGTAGAAAAAATGTTGTAAATAAAGAATCCATTTGACTCGGCCTTCAATGCTCTGGCTTGACAAAAATATTGGTCTTCAAATATTCAACTGATATTCAGCCGGCTTGAAAATATAGAACTTGCCGATCTATGATTTCCAAAATCGTCGGGTTATAAAAATTGATAATTCCAGGTCATGATTGTTTCCAACGCCGGCTCATGATTGTTGCCAACGCCGGTTCATAATTATTGATGACGCCGGGTTATGATTGTTGTAGACACTGGGTCATAATGATTGGTGATGCCGGCTCAATCTGGTTTGCTCAAAACTGAAAATTGGAAGATATTTCTCCCTTATATCCATATTACCTGTAGCCCCCAAGTCTTGAACAGAACAAAGTGATGATTTGAGACTTGTTTCCATATAATTACTGCCACTTTGAAGAAATCCATGTTCATCTCAATCACTAGTAAAAACTGAATACTCCATATATGTAGCCCCCAAGTGTCGGGTTGTCTTGCTTGCAGCAACCTGGGACTTGAAATTGCCTTATGCTCATAAAAACTTCAACCAGTGTAGCCCCCAAGGGCCGGGTCATTATGCAATAATGAGCAGGGACTTTGTAAATATAATCATGTAGATTTGAGCAGTGATGTGTAGCCCCCAAGGGCCGGCTCAGTAAGATAATATTGAGCTGGTACTTTATATATACGTCATTGAAAATAACATCATATGATGTAACCCCCATCATGGTGCTTGAATCCACGTCCACAAGGTTAAGAGCTTTGTGCTTTACCAACTGAGTAGTGGATCCTTCAATATAATGGATTAAGACTTGTGTACCTTAATTTTTTTTTACAGGAGCAATTGGTAGCCCCCAAGGGCCGACTCATTATGATGTGATGAGTCGGGTCTTCAATAAGGCCAGTAAAAATGACTTTGCATTAGCCCCCAAGTGCCATGGTGCATGCTGGCAGTGACATGGGACTTGCATATTTGTTGTAATCTCAAGTTGAATAATGTAGCCCCCAAGTGCCGGGTCGTAAGCCTGCAGCGACCTGGGACTATTCCTTCCATTGTCTAATAAATCATATCCATTGATAATATAATAGCCATTGCGCTAAAGCGACTTTGAAAACCTTAATCATAACACTGGTTACTAATAACCATAATAAAATCCAGTCATGTTGGCTATTTGAAGATTTGAATAATATAATCCAATGATTTATGAGCGCATAATTCCAATGGCGCAATCCAAATATATACTCGCGACTTATAATCCCAAGCCAGCCCGAGTTAATAAACACTGGATAATTTAACATCATACTGGCGACTTATAGTCGAAAACCAGGCCGGGTTAATAAACAGCGGTGATTTATAATCATGCTTTATTCAACCTGTTTCTGCATATAACAAGTTTAAAGTGTCCTGGCGGTTTACCGCCGGACGGGTCATAATGCCCAACATATAACCCGGGTTTATAACCAAGGCTGCACTTAAGAATATTCAAATATGAAATATATCATACCTGTGACATTGAATCACAATGTTGGTTGACCACGCTTTGGTAGTGAGGGTGATAACCCCAATCTTGAGTAATAATAACTCCTTTCATATTGTGCCGGTTTATGATAAAACCGTACCGGGTTATGATAAACACCGGATTAACCATACATAATACTGGCGACTTATAGTCGAAACCAGACCGGGTTAATAAACTACGGATTATAAGTGATCATGTACTGACAACTTGTAATTGAAAGTCAAACCGGGTGAACGAATGCCGGTTTATCAAAACAGTAGAAATCTCATCCAAGGAGAAAACTTTAGCAAATAAAAGCAAATGAAACCCTTGTAGTCGAGGCTTTTCACGGGCTGCCAGGCCCCAAATTCGAGGCTTTTCATGGGCTGCCAGGCCACTGAGTTAAACCATTTTACAAAGCCTTTTAAGATGGTCCTCAATCCTTAACCAATCATCATTTTAACTTGACAAGTTCAGGGTCTTATTAGAGTAACTTGTCAAAGTTCGATGGGTCATACCAGGTTTACCTGGGCAGAGTAACTTACTTAAAAAGGCAGGCTAACCCGGGGTTTTAGGTGTATACACCAGGCTTCCAAGCCATGGCTTGATAGCCTATTACAAGTGTAGATTCTTTGTTCATTTCGACAGCAAAGAATCCCCAAGTAACATTTTGAGCTGTGCTCAGTGGGTGCCTATGTTTGAGTTGTTGTTTGACAACACTCTCTTTGGCCCCGGAGTAATTTGGCATTGAGCCGATCAAGAGGTGTGACTATGGTTCGAATACGACCAAGCCCCCAAGTGATATTGTGGCATTGTGCCGATCAAGAGGTGTAGCTATGGTTCAAATGCAACCAAGCCCCCAAGTGAGTTTTATATAAAGCTTTGATAAGTTGAATCAAGGGGTAAACCGGACGCCGCTTTATAAACAGAAGCCCCCACGTGATCAATAATATGATAAGCCAATAAGGCAGGATACCCATGTTTGAACCGCGCATCATGGCAACAGGTCCTCTTTGGAAACCCTTAACGTTTTTCAAGAGATAAATTCTTCTCGAGCCGGGATTTTGAACCGGATATTGAGAGCTTCAAAGCTTTGTGGGAGACATCTTTCCCTGGAACCAGATTGTAAACCGGAATCTTCATTTTCAGCCGGAAATTTTCTGACGGCCTTTCAACTCGAACTTGCGAGAAGTTAATTCCTTTTTGAACCGGAAATTTTTAAACCGGATTTGAGAGCTTCAGAGCTTTGTGGGAGAATAGATTTCCCTTGAACCGGATTGTAAACCGGATATTTGAGAGCTTCCGTGAGACTGACGTCCCTTGAGCCGGATTTTAAACCGGAATCCTTTCTAATGACCCGGAATTTCTCCATTGAGCCGGGATTTTGTAACTGTCATATACTTTCTAAGCCGGAAATTTTCTGACGGCCTTTAAATTTTCATCAATATAACAGTAGCCTCTGGGACCGGGTTATCTTTCCCTCCATCGTCCTGGGGTTCTTAAATTTGCTGAAACTGGCAAGATTTGCTGAGTCATGTCATCGTAGCCCCCGAGTCTCAAAGGTGACTCGAGGAGTTGGCTTGAGATTCTCCATATTTGACCGTGATATAAACCGGCATAACTTGTATATCATTGGCGCTGATAGCACGATGTGAATCCACAGAAGGTTGAGGTCACTGCGGCGGGTTATAGATGATCCCGTATGAGCTGTGTCAGCAACTCGGCCAATGGTTCCTTCCAACTGGCGATTTGAAGTTAACCAAACTGTAGTGGCGGCGACTTGTGTGCCTGCCCATTAGACCACCCAGTGCAGACGGCAGTTGATAGTATATGACAATTTGCCTCCATTTTGTTGAAAGAAAACTGGCTACCCAAGCTGTGACTTGCTCATGCTCAATAAACAGCTCAAGCAGACAGGTGCAGCCCGGTATGTTGATGTAGACCAGGCCGCGAGAGACGGTCGACAAAGACGACAGCGGCTTCAGAGGCGGCACAGACAGATGAGTTGTAAGCCGGCGCGGGCGGGAGAATCGGCCGCGGGGGCGGACAATAAATCAATCGCATGTGCTGATATAGCGGGGGTGGCAACCTGCGCAGGATGAGCGCTAGTCCAAAAATAATATTTGCTCACGCCCCTTTGCAACACCTTTTTGCAAGGAATAATGGCCCTGCAAAAAATATCACAGACCATAGTAATTGTTCTCAAATGATTTAATATGTGCTGACAAAATACATAGAAAGGATAGCACCTGGTATTTAGTTGGACGGACGAGTTGGCCGCGCCGTTTGTAAGCCGGTGCGGACGGGTGAGTCGGCCGCGAAAGCGGACGGGCGAGTCGTCCGTGGTGTTGTAAGCCGGCGCGGACGAGCAAGTTGTCATCTGCGTTGTAAGCCGGTGCGGACGCGAACCGGCCACAAGGGCGAACGGGTGAATCGTCCGTGGCGTTTGTAAGGCGGCGCGGACGGGTGAGTCGGCCGGTGTGTTGATGCAATCTGGACCGTGACACACATATCCGTGAAGCTGCGCGGCATAGTCGAATGTGCATCTATGATGTAATGGCGGAAATAATTGTCCTGCGTATAAAAAATACAGAGGGGGGAGTAGTTGTGTGTATAAAGAAATTTAACATGCACTGAACAAACAATATATAGGATAAATATCACCTGATGTATTCGGACGACAGCTTTGTACGCCGACCCTGTCTCCAGGTCCTCTTGACCATCAAATTAATACGGAGAGGCTCCAAGGCAGGAGATCGACCCGGCGGCGGCTCAAAAGTGGAACAAGCCGGCTCGATGCCGCGAGAAGCAGCAGTGGCCAGACGGCGCGGGGCAGAGCCGCTGCTGTGGGCCGATCAGAGTGCGGAGACCGCAGATACTTGGGGAGGCCACGGGCGGCTCACGGCTCACAGTCATGTCGGGTCAGCGGCTCACCCGCGGTGTAAGTGGATTGGCCACTTGGGGTGCGCCTGACGGTTTGGCAACATAGTAGCTCGACGTAGGAGATGGTAAAGTGAATCCGGGGCGGTTTAGCGCGACTTGAGATTCTCCAGTGGCGAACGAAGCAAAGCAGCTGGCTGTGATTCGGAACAGAGACCGAAGCGGAGACTTGAGGCCGCTCGGTCCGAAGTAAAATGGCAGCACGCGGCCATGTATTTACTCTGTATGAATTTGCAAAGGCAATCCCGATCTCGTTGCTTCCCCTTTGGCAGTTTTAGCTAATAAAGAATCTAGAGTTGTAGATCAACCTGACTATCACGTGACCGAGTACTAATTGAAGTAGTACAATTGCTACTGTTGTCTTGCATGAACAGAGGTGTCTTCCCATTGTTTTAAGGATTCCTTCATGTGTATGCATCTTCATTGGTCGATCAGAGGAAAACGAGGATTCCAGCGATTTGACAGCTTGGTCTCGGCGACTTGTAGCAGTTTACCAATCATAACCCAAATCCTAATTTTCTCTTGACCCTTGAATCTCACGAAATATAAGTCTGAGTTTGATAAACTTGACGCTGATGCAGATCTTTCCAAACTGGTAATTCTTCATCCGGAAAAATTGTGAACCTCTCAATCCCTTGGGAAAATCCCTTCAAGAACTCAACACCACCGTGCGCGGGCCCCATGGTGGGCGCCAACTATCGTGGAATTGTCACAACAGATGTCCTAGTAAGAGGACTTAGTCATGAGGCCAACGCATCTATGTGGTAGCTTGAGAGGGGTTGAGCAGAATCGAGAGACGCAACACACAAGACAAGGATTTAGACAGCTTTGGGCCCCGGGAAACATCATCCGGTAATAGCCCTACATGCTGTTTGAGGCTAGGTCTCATTATCATCACGAGGGAGTCGCCGGTAAACCGGCTCTTTGTGTCTAGCCCTAGAGATTGTTTCTTCCTTCTTGTCCCTCTTTGGGGAGCCCTGCCCCTCCTTATATATGTTGAAGGGGCGGGTTACATGTGGAGTCCTATTAGGATTAGGACTAGTCTATCTTCTAATACAAACTGGATACAAGTCTGGGTCTTAACTCTTTGTAAGGTAAATATTCTTCACGCCTTTCCTCTTAAACCGACCCACCATTAATATAAACTGGCCTTCTGGGCCTTGGGCCTTGTCATCCATTTGTCCCGCCCGCCGGGTTACCAGTGAGTCATGATGTTCAGGCAGATTGCTTGTAAACCGTCTGGCCAGGGCGGGTCGCCAGTAAATCGTCAAGTGTCAACCGGGTCTCAAGTAAACCGCCAAGACCGGCCGGGTTATACTTCGTGTCGGGTTACGCCGCGGGGTATATCCCCGACTGTTTCCTCATTTTATGATGACCATGATTAGCCTACGTGATTCGTGTCTTAATAGCACTGCTACACCCATTGAGCTAAACAAGCTTAGTCGTACAAATTCAAATCTAATATTAGTAAAACTGAGACATGCTTACTTGGTTAGCTAAATTTCCCACTTTAGTTTCGAAATGCATGTGAGCCACATATGGAGAGACCAAGAGGAATAGTATTTCTCTATGTGCTCTGGTTCATCATGGGTGGGCAACAGACATTGTATAGAAAGACTTGTAATATCTTCAATCTGCTTGCTCTTCTGCTATTCTTTAACATGATCCTCTTCTCTTCTTTTAATAAGTATGTTCCTTGTTGGGAAGAGTAGCAGAGACATTTGCAGTCAACTGATCAGGTCGAAATGTTCTCCCTTAGTATATTTTGAATCTGTCAGGTCAAGTCGACTTGTTCTTCTTTACTATATGTTGAAGCTGTCATCTGCGAAGTATCATCACTTCTGGAGATCTCATATTTTGAGTACCAGGACACATTATATTAATGCACACACCAAATTACAGCATGCATGGCATCTCTCAGAAGATTTGCAGAGATAGCACAAATGGGTTTACAGGGAGGCAATATTGGATTAGAATCACTTCTGCATTACAAAGATAATCTCACTTGTTTTTATGTTTTCATGCATGTCAGATATTGAACATGATCAAAATGAATATAAGAATGGGCGCACGAGAGGAATATTGCGGAACAATCGAATGGCTAACAAACTTGGCATGGTGGAGGATGGCCTATCTTATTCACCCATCAAGGTGCTTGATCTAACTTGGCAAGGTTGTATTGGTCACACATATTTTGCATATGGCCTCTTGTATTACTCCTACTTTGTTACACCACCATCTGCTTAGTTTAAGCATCATATATGAGTATATGCCATACCTATCCATTTTCTGTACCTATTCCATGTGTAGTCATACTATGTTTTCCAGTAAAATGTTGTTCTTTCGTAATAGATGTCCAAAAGGAAGAGAGTGAGTGAAGATCCTCAAGGAGTACAAACTAGGTATTTGGAAAAGGTAGTGATACCTGTTAAATCAGATAGATTGGCAGCCACAGAAAACACAGGCCCAACTGTACCACTCTTTACCCATACTCCAGTGGCCAAACCCCTATTAGAACTGCAGAGAGCCCAGCGTCAGGTATTGTCTATGATATCAATTCAAAATTTGAACTCCTAAATTTCTGCTTGTGCCTTACCTTCTCTCTTGTATGAAAACTAATTTCAGATGAATCTCCTTGCTCAAAGGATCATCGGATCTCACAACAATACTGGCACTGCATTGCTCTTGTCAGTACCTCTTGCCCTTGTTCAGCATACTTACACTCATTGCCGTTTGATTATGTAGCATCACTGTAAATGTTCGCTGCTTTATCCTCCCTTTGCTCAAAATTATAAGGTCTATATTTACTCTTAGATAAATGTAGAATTAACACAATGGTTATGAAGTTTTGGATTGGTCATGTAAGTACCTATTGTCATGTACTCCCTCTGTATTCAATTAATTGTTGCTCAATTGGATGTATTTATAACTTAATAGTGCTAGATACATCCATTTGAGCAACAAGTAATAACGGGCGGTGGTAGTATTACTGTACTTGCATTGCGAGATAGTTGATTTTCTAGCATTACTCTGCATCTTATCTACCCTGCCCTCCACTTTCTTCAAAGTATCAGATCTACATTTACTCTTACCAAAATGTTGAATAAATCCAATGCCACTAAACACGTTGATGTATGCATTCCTCTTGTCAGTACCTTTTGCCTTGTAACGCTGTACTTAATTAATTGCTATTTGATTATGTATCATCTCTCTGCACCTGAGCTTCATTATCCTCTATTTCTTCCAATATTATTTGATCTATATTTACTCTTTACAAAATGTAGAATAATAGCAACGCTTATAAAGAAGTTTCTTTGGGGAATTTATTGAATTATCCTTCCATCGACATAGAGAAGGGTTTGGTCCAGCCCGTGTTAACATGTAATGTAAGTTCATCTTTCTCAAGCCTTCAAACTTTGTTCCAGCATAGATTTGGATAGAGCATCTTTCGTTGACACAACTGAGGTCTCATCAGCTTGTTCGACTGCTAGTGGCGCACGTCCAGGCCAGGCCTAATGCCTTCTGAAGTGCTCTCAGTTTTGTATATTCTTTTTTCGGCGTGTTTATATGCACTGGTGGCCACCTTTGATGCCCAGTGTATGTAATCCGCGGTCATGTTGCACTTTATTATCATCGGTGGTGAACTTTGATGCCCAGTGGGTGTAATATGCCGTAATTTGTTTATTGTATAGTCTAGGTTTATTCTTGGTCGGTATGCTGTAATTTAGGCCGGAAGCTTCAATGGATCTCAATGTTGTCGGTCTTCAGGCCGGCCCGTAACTCGCTATATATGGGCCAAAACGTTGGCCTATAATCATCTTGGGCCATTAGCAGGTCTAAACGTATAGTACTTTTCCGCCTTTAACAGGCCGAGTAAAGTTCTCGCCAGCTGGGCCAGAGAATACCATGATCTTTTAACAGGCTAAAAACTAGATTAGGCTAGCATTGAGCCAAAAAAATCACGGGCCAATTGAGGGGACCCCGACTCATAAGTCATGATCACCAAATGCACACACACAGTGATCCCAAGGATCAATGCTCACTGTACACAATAGATTGAATATCAAGAGTTTACATCCATTACATATCGTCTTACATAAATAGGACCATTATGGTGAAGCCTTGAATAAATCATCATAGCGGGAATTTTCGTCTATAACTTGCACCCATGCAATTTGCCTTAACCCTACATGTATTCTAACTGGGAAAGCGTACTAGCTCGCATGTTCATCACCAAAGAACTCTTCATCTTATTCATGTTCTTCCAAGCCTGGCCAAGTAAATAGTGAGGGACAAGCGAGTGAGTACGTTTGAAAGTACTCGCAAGCAACCCGTGTTTTGGAACAAGGTACAACAAAGCATGATATAGCACTAAGTAGGTAATTTGCATAAAGCTAGTTTTGAGTGCAGTGACATGTCCTAACAACTTGTAAAGCAGGCATCATAGGAATTCAGATATCCATGTGAACAGGTTACAGATATCAACATGAACAGAGTTTGGATCAACTCCATCTTAATCAACATGTCAAGTCGTTGAGGGGTGGGAAGGGGCTGATGCCTTCCCACCCACCCATGATGCCTTCCCAACCACCTAGGTTCAAGGCAAGGTACTTGCAATTTGGGTTTGTTGCATCAATTATACTGTAGGGGGTTCCATTACAGTCTTTCTATAAAAAAACATGTCAAGTCGTTCGACTCGACTCAAGTAGTTCCCTCCCACATACACCCATTCATAGGTTCTTGTAAAGTATGGACGTAGCCCAAGAGCGGTTATCCAACTGTCCTTGACCGTGGACACGGCTATTCGAATAGTTTTACACTCTACAAAGGTTGCACACTTTACCCACAAGATCCGGGGAGCTCCCCTGTCAGCCATGACCCGCGATACCTCAAGTACCCGGGGTGAGCACCCGATAACTACCTTTCCCTAGTCGTGACTAACATAGAGTCCACTCGATCGGTAACAGCCCCTGTGCCAAACATTTTCACAATTTTATTATTGACTCCGGAGCCTCGCTCCCAGACATATCACATAACCACGCACAGAGGTACCAACGGTGTGTCCGGTGCCCTATAAAAATAGTCATGGTCGCCTATCCAAGCACGACCCCATCCCGAGAGTAACCATGCCACTCCCGTCACAAGTAATGCGGGCATCCATGCTAGCATGAAGTAGGTAATCAATAATGCCCTTTCCCATATGAGGGTAGTGTGGTTGCGCATGTAAGGTTGGAGTAACAGTCGCAACTTAAACGAATCCGTTTTTGGAAAAAACACTTTCACTTGGCTCGGTACACCACTTCATCATCAAGTGGTTACTTAGCTCAACATCTCCCTTGGGCATCAGTGGCACCCGACGGGGTTTTCGAAAAGTCTTTGAAAATATATATTTGTCTCCATCAGCATGCATACACCCGTCCCATTTGCATAGCAACTACTTCTGCATCCTACCTACTCCCACCCGCATAAGCCTCATAGGAAGTTAGGGTCATGCACAATGCAAGTATCAACATGGAAGTAAAGGAGGCATCCCACCAAAGTGGTTACCATATCATCATGATTCCGATGCAACAATAAGTGCTAAAAGTGCTCTAAGTACTCTTCTGGTCAAGGGGCTGTTGGGGAACGTAGTAATTTCAAAAAAAATCCTACGCACACACAGGACCATGGTGATGCATAACGAGAGGGGAGAGTGTTGTCCACGTACCCTCGTAGACCAAAAGCGGAAGCGTTAGCACAACGCGGTTGATGTAGTCGTACGTCTTCACAATCCGACCGATCAAGTACCGAACACACGACATCTCCGAGTTCAGCACACGTTCAGCTCGATGACGTCCCTCGAACTCCGATCCAGCCGATCTTTGAGGGAGAGTTCCGTCAGCACGACGGCATGGTGACGATGATGATGTTTTACCGACGCAGGGCTTCGCCTAAGCACCGCTACGATATTATCGAGGTGGATTATGGTGGAGGGGGGCACCGCACACGCCTAAGAGATCAAGAGATCAATTGTTGTGTCTATGGGGTGCCCCCTGCCCCCGTATATAAAGGAGCAAGGGGGGAGAGGCAGCCGGCTAGGAGAGGGGCGCGCCAGGAGGAGTCCTACTCCCACCGGGAGTAGGACTCCCTCCCTTCCTTGTTGGATTAGGAGAAGGGGAAAGAGGAGAGAGAGAGGAAGGAAAGGGGGGCGCCGCCCCCCCTCCTTGTCCAATTCGTACTAGAGGGGGAGGGGCGCGCGGCCTGCCCTAGCCACCTCTCCTCTTCTCCACTAAGGCCCATGTAGGCCCATTAAACCCCCGGGGGGTTCCGGTAACCTCCCGGTACTCCGGTATATATCCGATAACCCCCGGAACCATTCCGGTGTCCGAATATAGTCGTCCAATATATCAATCTTCATGTCTCGATCATGTCGAGACTCCTCGTCATGTCCGTGATCACATCCGGAACTCCGAACTACCTTCAGTACATCAAAACACATAAACTCATAATATGACCGTCATCGAAACTTTAAGCGTGCGGACCCTACGGGTTCGAGAACTATGCAGACATGACCGAGACACGTCTCTGGTCAATAACCAATAGGGGAACTTGGATGCTCATATTGGGTCCCACATATTCTATGAAGATCTTTATCGGTCAGACCGCATAACAACATAGGTTGTTCCCTTTGTCATCGATATGTTACTTGCCCGAGATTCGATCGTCGGTATCTCAATACCTACTTCAATCTCGTTACCGGCAAGTCTCTTTACTCGTTCTGTAATACATCATCCCGCAACTAACTCATTAGTTGCAATGCTTGCAAGGCTTATAGTGATGTGCATTACCGAGTGGGCCCAGAGATACCTCTCCGACAATCGGAGTGACAAATCCTAATCTCGAAATACGCCAACCCAACAAGTATCTTCGGAGACACCTGTAGAGCACCTTTATAATCACCCAGTTACGTTGTGACGTTTGATAGCACACAAAGTGTTCCTTCGGTAAACGGGAGTTGCATAATCTCATAGTCATAGGAACATGTATAAGTCATGAAGAAAGCAATAGCAACATACTAAACGATCAAGTGCTAAGCTAACGGAATGGGTCAAGTCAATCACATCATTCTCCTAATGATGTGATCCCGTTAATCAAATAACAACTCATGTCCATGGCTAGGAAACTCAACCATCTTTGATTAACGAGCTAGTCAAGTAGAGGCATACTAGTGACACTCTGTTTGTCTATGTATTCACACATGTATTATGTTTCCGGTTAATAAAATTCTAGCATGAATAATAAACATTTATCATGATATAAGGAAATAAATAATAACTTTATTATTGCCTCTAGGGCATATTTCCTTCAGTCTCCCACTTGCACTAGAGTCAATAATCTAGAGCACGTCGCCATGTGATTTAACATCAATAGTTCACATCACCATGTGATTAACACCCATAGTTCACATCGTCATGTGACCAACACCCAAAGGGTTTACTAGAGTCAATAATCTAGTTCACATCGCTATGTGATTAACACCCAAAGAGTACTAAGGTGTGATCATGTTTTGCTTGTGAGAGATGTTTAGTCAACGGGTCTGCCATATTCAAATCCGTATGTATTTTGCAAATTTCTATGTCTACAATGCTTTGCACAGAGCTATTTTAGCTAATTGCTCCCACTTTCAATATGTATCCAGATTAAAACTTAGAGTCATCTAGATCAGTGCCAAAACTTGTATCGACGTAACCCTTTATGACGAACCTTTTGTCACCTCCATAATCGAGAATCATATCCTTATTCCACTAAGGATAATTTTGACCGCTATTCAGTGATCTACTCCTAGATCACTATTGTACTCCCTTGCCAAAATTAGTGTAGGGTATACAATAGATCTGGTATACAGCATGGCATACTTTATAGAACCTATGGCTGAGGCATAGGGAATGACTTTCATTCTCTTTCTATCTTCTGTCGTGGTCGGGCTTTGAGTCTTACTCAATTTCACACCTTGTAACACAGACAAGAACTCTTTCTTTGACTGTTCTATTTTGAAGTACTTCAAAATCTTGTCAAGGTATGTACTCATTGAAAAAAAACTTATCAGGCATCTTGATCTATCTCTATAGATCTTGATGCTCAATATGTAAGCAGCTTTACCTAGGTCTTTCTTTGAAAAACTCCTTTCAAACACTCCTCTATGCTTTGCAGAATAATTCTACATTATTTCCGATCAACAATATGTCATTCACATATACTTATCAGAAATGTTGTAGTGCTCCCACTCACTTTCTTGTAAATACAGGCTTCACCGCAAGTCTGTATAAAACTATATGCTTTGATCAATTTATCAAAGTGTATATTCCAACTCTGAGATGCTTGCACCAGTCCATAGATGGATCGCTGGAGCTTGCATATTTTGTTAACACCTTTTAGGATCGACAAAACCTTCTGGTTGCATCATATACAACTCTTCTTTAAGAAATCCATTAAGGAATGTAGTACTCACATCCATTTGCCAGATTTCATAAAATGTGGCAATTTGCTAACATGATTCGGACAGACTGAAGCATCGCTACGAGTGAGAAAATCTTATCGTAGTCAACACCTTGAACTTTGTCAAAACCTTTTTCGACAAGTCTAGCTTTGTAGATAGTAACACTACTATCAGCGTCCGTCTTCCTCTTGAAGATCCATTTATTTTCTATGGCTTGCCGATCATCGGGCAAGTCAACCAAAGTCCACACTTTGTTCTCATACATGGATCCCATCTCAGATTTCATGGCCTCAAGCCATTTTGCGGAATCTGGGCTCACCATCGCTTCTTCATAGTTCGTAGATTCGTCATGGTCTAGTAACATAACTTCCAGAACAGGATTACCGTACCACTCTGGTGCGGATCTTACTCTGGTTGACCTACGAGGTTCAGTAACAACTTGATCTGAAGTTTCATGATCATCATCATTAACATCCTCACTAATTGGTGTAGGTGTCACAGGAACCGGTTTCCGTGATGAACTACTTTCCAATAAGGGAGCAGGTACAGTTACCTCATCAAGTTCTACTTTCCTCCCACTCACTTCTTTCGAGAGAAACTCCTTCTCTAGAAAGATTCCAAATTTAGCAACAAAAGTCTTGCCTTCGGATCTGTGATAGAAGGTGTACCCAATAGTCTCTAGAGCATAACCCCAAAACGATAGCGGTAAATCAGTAAGAGACATCATAGATCACACCATATCTAGTAAAGTACGATTACGACGTTCGGACACACCATTACGCTGTGGTGTTCCGGGTGGCGTGAGTTGCGAAACTATTTCGCATTGTTTCAAATGAAGACCAAACTCGTAACTCAAATATTCTCCTCCACGATCAGATCGTAGAAACTTTATTTTCTTGTTACGATGATTTTCAACTTCACTCTGAAATTCTTTGAACTTTTCAAATGTTTCAGACTTATGTTTCATTAAGTAGATATACCCATATATGCTTAAATCATCCGTGAAGGTGAGAAAATAACGATACCCACCGCGAGCTTCAACACTCATCGGACCGCATACATCAGTATGTATTATTTCCAATAAGTCAGTTGCTCGCTCCATTGTTCCGGAGAACGGAGTCTTAGTCATCTTGCCCATGAGGCATGGTTCGCAAGCATCAAGTGATTCATAATCAAGTGATTCCAAAAACCCATCAGCATGGAGTTTCTTCATGCGCTTTACACCAATATGACCTAAACGGCAGTGCCACAAATAAGTTGCACTATCATTATTAACTTTGCATCTTTTAGCTTCAACATTATGAATATGTGTATCACTACAATCGAGATCCAACAAACCATTTTCATTGGGTGTATAACCATAGAAGGTTTTATTCATGTAAACAGAACAACAATTGTTCTCTAACTTAAATGAATAACCGTATTGCAATAAACATGATCAAATCATATTCATGCTCAACGCAAACATCAAATAACACTTATTTAGGCTCAACACTAATCCCGAAAATATAGCGAGTGTGCGATGATGATCATATCAATCTTGGAACCACTTCCAACACACATCGTCACTTCACCCTTAACTAGTCTCTGTTCATCTTGCAACTCCCGTTTCGAGTTACTAATCTTAGCAACTGAACTAGTATCAAATACTGAGGGGTTGCTATAAACACTAGTAAAGTACACATCAATAACATGTATATCAAATATACCTTTGTTCACTTTATCATCCTTCTTATCCGCCAGATACTTGGGGCAGTTCCGCTTCCAGTGACCAGTCCCTTTGCAGTAAAAGCACTTAGTCTCAGGCTTAGGTCCAGACTTGGGTTTCTTCACTTGAGCAGCAACTTGCTTGCCATTCTTCTTGAAGTTCCCCTTCTTCCCTTTGCCCTTTTGTTGAAACTAGTGGTCTTGTCAACCATCAACACTTGATGTTTTTCTAGATTTCTACCTTCGTCAATTTCAGCATTACGAAGAGCTTGGGAATCGTTTCCGTTATCCCTTGCATATTATAGTTCATCATGAAGTTCTACTAACTTGGTGATGGTGACTAGAGACTTCTGTCAATCACTATCTTATCTGGAAGATTAACTCCCACTTGATTCAAGCGATTGTAGTACCCAGACAATCTGAGCACATGATCACTGCTTGAGCTATTCTCCTCCATCTTTTAGCTATAGAACTTGTTGGAGACATCATATCTCTCAACTCGGGTATTTGCTTGAAATATTAACTTCAACTCCTGGAACATCTCATATGGTCCATGACGTTCAAAACGTCTTTGAAGTCCCGATTCTAAGCCATTAAGCATGGTGCACTAAACTATCGAGTAGTCATCATATTGAGCTAGCCAAACGTTCATAACGTCTGCATATGCTCCTGCAATAGGTCCGTCACCTAGCGGTGCATCAAGGACATAATTCTTCTATGCAGCAATGAGGATAATCCTCAGATCACAGACCAACTCCGCATCATTGCTACTAACATCTTTCAACATAGTTTTTCTCTAGGAACATATCAAAAATAAAACAGGGGAGCTAAACACGAGCTATTGATCTACAACATAGATATGCTAATACTACCAGGACTAAGTTCATGATAAATTAAAGTTCAATTAATCATATTACTTAAGAACTCCCACTTAGATAGACATCCCTCTAATCCTCTAAGTGATCACGTGATCCAAATCAACTAAACCATGTCCGATCATCACGTGAGATGGAGTAGTTTCAATGGTGAACATCACTATGTTGATCATATCTACTATAGGATTCACGCTCGACCTTTCGGTCTCAGTGTTCCGAGGCCATATCTGTTATATGCTAGGCTCGTCAAGTTTAATCTGAGTATTCCGTGTGTGCAACTGTTTTGCACCCGTTGTATTTGAACGTAGAGCCTATCACACCCAATCATCACGTGGTGTCTCAGCACGAAGAACTTTCGCAACGGTGCATACTCAGGGAGAACACTTATACCTTGATAATTTAGTGAGAGATCATCTTATAATGCTACCGTCAATCAAAGCAAGATAAGATGCATAAAAGATAAACATCACATGCAATCAATATAAGTGACATGTTATGGCCATCATCATCTTGTGCTTGTGATCTCCATCTCCGAAGCACCGTCATGATCACCATCGTCACCGGTGCGACACCTTGATCTCCATCGTAGCATCGTTGTCGTCTCGCCAACTTATGCTTCTACGACTATCGCTACCGCTTAGTGATAAAGTAAAGCATTACAGGGCGTTTGCATTGCATACAATAAAGCGACAACCATATGGCTCCTGCCAGTTGCCGATAACTCGGTTACAAAACATGATCATCTCATACAATAAAATATAGCATCATGCCTTGACCATATCACATCACAACATGCCCTGCAAAAACAAGTTAGACGTCCTCTACTTTGTTGTTGCAAGTTTTATGTGGCTGCTACGGGCTGAGCAAGAACCGTTCTTACCTACGCAGCAAAACCACAACGATAGTTCGTCAAGTTAGTGTTGTTTTAACATTCTCAAGGACCGGCCATAGCCACAGTCGGTTCAACTAAAGTTGGAGAAACTGACACCCGCTAGTCACCTGTGTGTATAGCACGGCGGTAAAACCAGTCTCGCGTAAGCGTACGCGTAATGTCGGTCCGGGCCGCTTCATCCAACAATATCGCCGAACCAAAGTATGACATGCTGGTAAGGAGTATGACTTATATCGCCCACAACTCACTTGTGTTCTACTCATGCATATAACATCTACGCATAAAACCTGGCTCGGATGCCACTGTTGGGGAACGTAGTAATTTCAAAAAAATTCCTACGCACACACAGGATCATGGCGATGCATAGCAACGAGAGGGAAGAGTGTTGTCCATGTACCCACATAGACCGAAAGTGGAAGCATTAGCACAACGCGGTTGATGTAGTCGTACGTCTTCACGATCCAACCGATCAAGTACCGAACACACGGCACCTCCGAGTTCAGCACACGTTCAGCTCGATGACGTCCCTCGAACTTCGATCCAGCCGAGCTTTGAGGGAGAGTTTCGTCAGCACGACGGCGTGGTGACGATGATTAATGTTTTACCGACGCAGGGCTTCGCCTAAGCACTGCTATGATATTATTGAGGTGGATTATGGTGGAGGGGGGCACCGCACATGGCTAAGAGATCAAGAGATCAATTGTTGTGTCTATGGGGTGCCCCCTGCCCCCGTATATAAAGGAGCAAGGGGGAGAGGCGGCCGGCCAGGAGAGGGGCACGCCAGGAGGAGTCCTACTCCCTCCCTCCCTTCCTTGTTGGATTAGGAGAAGGGGGAAAGAGGAGAGAGAGAGGAAGGAAAGGGGGGCACCGCCCCCCCCTCCTTGTCCAATTCGGACTAGAGGGGGAGGGGGCGCGCGGCCTGCCCTAGCCGCCTCTCCTCTTCTCCACTAAGGCCCATGTAGGCCCATTAAACCCCCGCGGGGTTCCGGTAACCTCCCGGTACTCCGGTATATATCCGATAACCCCCGGAACCATTCCGGTGTCCGAATATAGTCGCCCAATATATCAATCTTCATGTGTTGATCATTTCGAGACTCCTCGTCATGTCTGTGATCACATCTGGAACTCCGAACTACCTTCGGTACATCAAAACACATAAACTCATAATATAACCGTCATCGAAACTTTAAGCGTGCGGACCCTACGGGTTCGAGAACTATGCAGACATGACCGAGACACGTCTCCGGTCAATAACCAATAGTGGAACCTGGATGCTCATATTGGCTCCTACATATTCGATCGTCGGTATCTCAATACCTAGTTCAATCTCGTTACCGGCAAGTCTCTTTACTCGTTCTGTAATACATCATCCCGCAACTAACTCATTAGTTGCAATGCTTGCAAGGCTTATAGTGATGTGCATTACCGAGTGGGCCCAGAGATACCTCTCCGACAATCGGAGTGACAAATCCTAATCTCGAAATACGCCAACCCAACAAGTACCTTCGGAGAGACCTGTAGAGCACCTTTATAATCACCCAGTTACGTTGTGACGTTTGGTAGCACACAAAGTGTTCCTTCGGTAAACGGGAGTTGCATAATCTCATAGTCATAGGAACATGTATAAGTCATGAAGAAAGCAATAGCAAACTACTAAACGATCAAGTGCTAAGCTAACGGAATGGGTCAAGTCAATCACATCATTCTCCTAATGATGTGATCCCGTTAATCAAATAACAACTCATGTGCATGGCTAGGAAACTCAACTATCTTTGATTAACGAGCTAGTCAAGTAGATGCATAGTAGTGACACTCTGTTTGTCTATGTATTCACACATGTATTATGTTTCCGGTTAATACAATTCTAGCATGAATAATAAAAATTTATCATGATATAAGAAATTAATAATAACTTTATTATTGCCTCTAGGGCATATTTCCTTCAGGGGCTGCTTGCATGGCTCAGCAAAGTCTTCATCTCTTCTGGTCCATCTCCAAGTACTCTGTCTATTTCATCACAATCGTCAAAGCAATCACAATAAGCAACACAACTAGGTAGAAAATAAAAGTGTTCTAAAAATATGAATTTGACTTTTCTAGGACATCTCTGGTTATATGAAAAATAACCAGAGTGGTTTTATTGGATTTTGATCAATGAGGATTTTTGAACATTTCAATATGATGGAATCAAGGGATTTAATGGATCTGCAAGGAGTCTACAAAAATATATTCTTGAAATATGAGTAAGGGCACCCATATAAGAAGACATGATTTTATAAGAATCTAGGAGTTGGTTTCACTGGATTTGAAGCTCAAATGATTTTCTTATGAATTTGCAAAGTTGACCATACATGAAGAAGTGGATCAATATTTGATATGGCGGAGAAAGCGTAAGGAAAAATGTCCAGAAAATAAGTTATGAACTTAGATTCATCTACAAATTTGAATCATGGCATTTGGAGCAGATATGGGCTCTCTATGATTTTGTGAAGTTCAGGATAGAAATAAGAAAATAGGATTTATTAAATATGTGTGAAGAAAAGTGTTCTGGAAAAATGTACATGATGCACCATGAGGTAGATCAGGATTTATGGTGTCACTAGAAATTTGAATCATCAAATTTGGAGATTATTTGAATCCTCTAAAGATTTTACAATTTTTACAGAGAAAGAAAAGGAAAAGAATTTACCAAAATGGGCTGGATCTGGGCGGCTACAGTGCGCACAGAGCGCGGAATAGCAAGTGGGCTAGCCCAGTGGCTCGGCTGCGTGGGCGAAGGAGGTGACGTCGAAGGCGACTTCTCGATAGTACATCTTCACGCGGGGGAAGCGTGTCCGGTGGAAACCGCCTCCACTTAAACGGACGGGCCCGCTCGCTGGGTCGCTGATGCGCGGGGCCCTGTGGCGGGCCGCCTTCAACCTCCCGCGCAGCGCGACGGGAAACAGAGGAGACGAGGCCGAGCAGGCGCTCACCCCTCCAGCACAGACCACCTCCGTCGGCGCCCAGCACACCGGCGTGCTCGGGAGAGCGTGTCGCATCCGCTGAGGTGCGCCACGATCGCAGGGGTGGTCGGACGCGAGCGCCCCGTTGGCCACGGCGGAGGATGGCGTCCGCGATATCAGGCTAGGAGATACGGCCGTGGGGAAGTGAGAAACGGCACTCGGGGTGGGTTGTTGTGTTACTGATGGTGCTCTGGAACAAAGTGGTGGCGAGGTGGAGGCTTGGGCGACGCACATTTATCCCGAGATCGCCGTCGGCAATGGCGGCCGTGGAGGAAGAGGAGGGCACGGAAGAGAGAGGGAGTCAGCCAGGGGGTGCACGGGAGGTAGAGAGAGCGAAAGGAGTAGAGAGGGGGATCAGGGGTGGCTTTAAATAGAAGGGGCGAGGTGCACCGTGGGCTCGTGCGCCGGCCAGGTCGTAGCCGTCGCTGGAGTCCACGGGTAGGCTCCGCTTCGAGTCGGGGGCCTTACTCGGGGTGGTCTACGACCAGGTAAATAGAGAGGGAGAGGGGAGCGAGCGCGGGGCAGGCCAGGGACGCGGGCAGCGACTGGAGGACGCAGGCGGTGCTCGGGCACGCACTGCAGGGGCGAGAGAGAGGGGGGAGGTAGGGGCCAGCATGCTGATGCACCGAGGACGTCAAGGCGACCTCGGGGGACATCATCCCTCTGCCCAAGGTCTGCCGGAGACCTCGGGAGGGCCGAGCTATAGTGCTCTGGTGCTCCAGAGCGTGACTTTGGCTAACATGGGCATGTCTTTTTGTGGAGTGGGCATGGCCACTTGTGTTTGGGAGCTTTAGGGGGGAGTAAACAAACTGGAAATGGCATTGGATGCCCTGGGAAGCCACTGGAGGAGAGAGAGAGAGCTGAGTGTGACAGCTTGGTTTTCGCCCTCTTCCCTTTGTCTGATTTTCATTTGATTTGGTTTTGAAATATGGAGTTTTGAATCTTTTCATATGGACTTAAACACTTGGGTACCCCTTGACTTTCACCCAAGTGCCTCATTTCCCTCTCTAACTATCATTTTCTCTCTGGTTCATCCCAAAACAATATTTTGAATATTTTTCTTAAATAAAAAATATTCATTCCCCTCTCTTAAACCCTAGCTAGCTCAATGTGCTCCAAAGCAACCCCAATTTTTATTGCCCACAAAAATCTGAGGAAATTCACAAATATTCTTTGAACCCTAGGGCACCTTCCTGAGCAAAACTATTTCATCACTTTTTGGAATATATTTTTCTACAGAAAATATTTTCTGTTCTGGACAGGAATGGTAGTTTCTACAGCAACTACCATTTTACTTTATCCATTGTGGCTGATTTTTCTTGTGCATCACCACCTTAGTAGATGATTGCTAACCTCCAAAGCCCAGCTCCCAACTCCCAGTAGTTTGACCACAGTAAGCTCTCAAAGTTACTGACCAGAAACTTACCAGGAAGCTGAAATCTATTCTACTGCGTCTGAGTCCAAACCAAAGTGTGGTAACCTCTAAAACTACCACGAACTACATGCCAGACATGAAGTTTGGGCTTAGGTCGGCCTGAGGTCAGAGTTCACGCGGTGACCGCATTCGTCCAGGCGTGCTGGCATATGGCTGACGCGCTCTGCGACGCGCCCGAGCCTCTATTGATCGCGTGCTCGCTTCCCCGACTGCCTAAACTTGCCACACCTCGCCACAATCATCGTCCCGATCTTCTTAACTCCCTCCTGGCGCTCGCCGACGCCGGAGCTCGCCGCAGCGAGCACGGGCGCGGTCCAGCCAGCGCAACAGTGCACTGCGCACTGTGTTCGTCGCCACCCCCTCGCTCCTGTGCTCATCTCCGCTCACCCACAGTTCCCGCGTGAGTTGCATCGCCTTCTCCCTCACTCATTGACGCCGTTCATCGCCGGGCGCCGTGTCCAGGTATCCTCCGGCGGAGCCTGATCCCCCCTCGACGCTCGGCTATAAATAGAGCCCTCCCCGGCCTCCTCGAGCATCATCCACTCCTCCCACACACTCCACGATCTCGTAGAAAGCCGTAGCCCGGCCGGGTAAGCCACGGGCCGCCGTCCCCGAGCTCGAGCTCGCCGGCGATCCACTCGGGTCGTCTCCGCAGCTCCAGCCCCTCCCAGGCTCGGGCCTCCCTTCCAGGGCCTCCGTCGTGCCTCGGTGGTGCCGTTCCGCCCGGTGGGAGCCCCTGGTGTTGCCTCTAGTCGCCGTCGTCTTCATCTCTGGCGACATCTGCTTTGTGTCGCCGCTGGAGAGGCTGTTTCCGACGCCGTCCGACCACCCCTAGCGAATCTACGGGTACGGGCAGGTGCGCCTCCATCTTCTCTTTCGATCCCTCCCTCTCCTTCTGGCCAAGGAGCTCTCCTCGCCGGCGTGTGCTCTGGCAAAGCCACGCCATCCTCTGTTTCCCTTTCCCCCTCCCTCTCACCTGACTGGCGGGGCCCACTAGTCAGCCACTCTGTACGCGCGCGAAGCGGTACGAGTGGTGGCGCCCGCGGGGTTTACGCCTTTGACGTCAGCCCCCCCCCCCAGTTCTGTTTTTCTTTAAATTCAAATTACATTTTTCCAGAGAGCTTCAAACAGCCAAAACTTTTTAACCATAAGTCCAAATGAATTGATTCTTTTTGCATTGTTTTCTTTATGAAGAAATCTAGCGGCTCACCAAAAATGAGATTTTTATCTGCTGTCTAGATTTTCTGGTGAATTTCAGAAGGGTTCTTGATGTTTTCTTTTTGTGTTTATAAATATTTTCAGAAAGTGAAGCTTGTCTTGAGGATCACCATGAGGATTGTGAACCTCATCTGCACTAAGGCAAGCAACAACAACATTTTCATGGTCCCATTACAATATTTGTGACTTTTCAACTTGAATGAATGATTTAATCCATGCATTTAAATCACTATTATATTATTTATATTCTGTTGGTTGCTTGTTTAAGTTGATATGCTTAGTTTACAGAAAGTTTGAAGCTAACTAAGTTGGTTAAATAACTAGAAGAAATATTTGTTATGAAGAAGTAATATGGTTATGGATATAAGTAATTATTTTGAGTTATTTTCTTGAAGGAGAAAAAATGATAAAATTTGTTAAGTAAAGATTCTGTTTAAAGTGATGATTAATCATAACCAGGGAAGTGTCATGAGTTGTTGATGTTTATGCTTAGTGTGGATATAGTTGACCCAATTATTTCCGATGATATATGATGCATATATTTGTGTCGCACTTGCATGGCATGTTATGACATTGGTTACTTTCACGTTAAGTTGAACCTGCTTATAACTCAACTTGAATATATCGTTGACCGGGTCATGGTGCCACTTAATCGAGTTTTTCCCAGTGCAACCACATTTGCCTTTATGGGAAGGCCTTTATTCGGTCCGTTGTCATGCCTCTAGTCGGTGCCTCCAACGAGGGAAGGTTATGGGCGTGCGGTACCCTAGCCTGGTAAGCAGACATAACCTTGTGTGCCCGTTGTTGAGATTGTGGTACCTTGTCCCCGTTTGGGACTATTTATGTTTTGGCCACGACGGTGGCCGTTGGTGTCTTTGGTAGACACGGGGCCACCCAGGACTAGCCGAGTGGGGAGTGAGTCGGAGTGGCCGAGAGAGTGTCATGGCAATGGAGGGGTTTCGTCTGAATGCCATTGGTCCACCCGAATGGGAGTGCGGGGCCATGGGTTCCGTGGTGTGGGTACAGTGCGCTACCTCTGCAGAGTGTATTAAATCTATCGATAGCCGAGTCCATGTTTACGGACACGCTCGAAAGTAGGTCACAGCATGGGTCAACATTAAATAAAATTTGCACACTAAGTTATGAACTTTGCACTGTTGACGATGGTGGGTAAACCATCTTGATGTTGGAGACCTAGTGTGGGTTGTGGTTGTGATCGCCGGAAAGATCACCGTTGGAGACCAAGTATTGGTCGTGGTTGTGATCACCGGAAAGATGACCGTTTGATTACGAGGTAACCCGATTTAAGACCACGAGGTTGGTCCGTTTGTGATCCAAGAGCGATCACCGTTGGTAAGCAAGTCCGAGGGACTTTTATCACAAGAGCATGATCACAGCATGTTGGATATATTGTTGCATTATTAAACAATTGGTTAAATATCATGATATTGTTTGTCATTATGTTTATGCTTGTTGTGAGCTTGCAAGTACATTCAATGTACTGACCTGGCGTGTCATGCCAGATTTCAGGAAAGTCTCGTTGGAAAGGAGTGCTGTCCGAGTCTAGATCGTGTCCACATCGGTGTCCCTGTGCTATGGAGTTCCGCTACGACGTTGTTCCGCTGCCGCGTAGTTGTTATGATCGAGGCCCCTTTATGTTCACTAAATAATGTACATATTGTTCAGCCGCACCGTGTGTGCCGCTTGGCCTCGCCACCTGTTGTAATATTAACTATGATCTGCTAGCATCAATAAAGCGGTTGTTTTCTGTACCAAGCTGTTGTGTGTTGCCAGAAGACATGGTCTCTGGGCTGGCAATGCATGGTAAACCGGTTGCTCTGAGCCGGGATGCCACAACGCTTGGTATCAGAGCCGCGCTGACTGTAGGCCACGCTAGACTACGACGTGTTAACTGGACGTTAGATACGAGTTTAAGTTGAGTGCCGGTAGCATTTGTAGCTGGTTGTTGCATTGTATGAAATCATTTTATTTTGTGCTAACCTGCTAATGGTTGTGAGTGTAGATGGCTCCAGTACCGTATCCGTGCCAGTTGCAGCTGATGCCGTACACTTCGCCGCATCTCCTTCGTAACGTGTGGCGTCGGCTGTACCCCCTCGGTGACGACCCAGTCTATCGTGTGTACTGGGAGCGTCTAGCAGACTCAGTGTATGAGTATCACGCAGTGGTTACTCTGCACACCAGTTCCGATTCCAGCACTTACACTCGTACTTCTCAGAGCGGTTTCGCTTCTACCGCTTCTCAGGCTGTTCAGTTTGCTGCATTCGAGGTCCTTGTCGAGCTTCGTTATAACGAGGTCCGGATGCAGAACCACCCAGGTTTCTACTACTATCCCTCTCTGCACGACAATGGTCGTGTCCGTTTCCCTATCATTGATCCGGAGTCTGATAGTGTTGCTAGCCATCTTTCTCGTTATATCACTGCTAGCTACCTTATGATCCATGAGCTGGCTCAAGAGCTGACTCGTGCTCTTACTGCTTTAGCCTCTACTAGATCTGTCACTACTCCATCCTCCATGGGGTTTACTCCTTATATTCTAGCCAGTTCTAGTTCCCCTATTTCACCGGTTACTCCTCCGAGTAGCTTGGGCGCCTCGACCGTGAATCCTCTCAGTGCTCCTGCTGAGTGGGTTTCACTTCTCACTACTCCCGTAGCCCCGATGCTTCACCCTGCACCTGCCCCGGAGGGAGGGCCCTCGAGGCAGCGTCGTCGTGTTACCTTTAACCCGGAGGTTTCCGTTAACGTCATCAGTTCAGGATCCGAGTCCGCTTCAGGAGAGGACCCCGCAACACCAGCAGAGCAGTAGAGCTTCGGAGTATCCACAGTCGTCAGGATGATGTACGGATGTAGTCGTACGAGTCATGATGTTTCATTTCCTGTATGAGAGTAGTTGAACCTGGCATGATGTTTACCTTTCATGTATGAGTCGATGTATAATTATGTTGGGACTCTATTTTATTTGCTGTATTTTCTTCGTTATTTTGTTTTCTCTCAGGATTTGTTGCTGGCTTTTCCCCAATTTATTTTTGGATTTTTCTCATCTCGGTTGCGTTGTCTTGGAAAAAATCCACAATAGGATGCCGCGGGGAGGCAGCAGTAGCGACGCTCATGAGGATGCTCCTGTTCGTCGTTCCGCACGACAGGCAGGACACTCCCCCGAGCCATACGTTCCACCACCGCCTCCACCGCCAAATCCGCCCTCCACCGAGCAAATTCTGCGTATGTTTGAGGAAAGGAGGAATAATGATCTGATTGAAATATTAAGAAGTGTGCAAGCTGTGGTTGGACAGAATGGAAATCAGAACGGTCATCACTCCAAGCTATCAGATTTTCAGAGGACCAAGCCTCCTAGTTTTAGTCAGGTTATTGATCCCTTGGATGCAGACGATTGGTTGCTAACCATTGAGAGGAAGCTTGAGATTGCTCATACTGAAGAAGATGATAAAGTTCCATTTGCAACTCATTATCTTGAAGGCGCTGCTGCCATATGGTGGGAAAATACAAAAGCCATGTGGCCCACTGATGAAGAAATCACTTGGGCAAAATTCAAGGATCAGTTCCGGAAATATCATATTCCTACTGGAATTATGAAGGTTAAGCAGCGTGAATTTCTCGCGCTCTTCCAAGGCAATCAGTCTATTGGTGAATATTTGCAAAAGTTCAATCATTTGGACCGTTACTCCCTTTATGACGTGGCCACCGAAGAAAGAAAGATTGACAGGTTTCTTGGGGGATTAAACCCGCAACTCCGGTGTACCCTCAGTATGTTTGATTTCCCAGATTTCCAAACTTTGGTGAACAAGGCTTTCATTGCTGAAAGGGAGCACAAGCTCGTATCGGACAATAGGCCTGCCAATAACGATCACAAGCGCAAGTTTGAGCCAAGGAAGGAAGGGCAGCCAGTGCAAAAGGCTCGTACCTGGCAGCATACTCAGGTGGAATACAAGCCCAATTGGCAACAGAATGTTAACAAGACCACCACCCAAGTCAAGAATGTCGTGACCAACCCAATGCACGAGGAGTGCCAGCGCAACAATTCTTGCTTCAGTTGTGGGAAAACCGGACATTATGCCAGACATTGTCCCAAGAACGGCAAGGCAAGTGCACTAATCAGGCCACAAGTCAACTTTATGGAGTCATGCCCGAACCAGCAAAACATCACTGGGCACGTTCATCACCCCTCCACAGATGAAGCCCAAGAGAACCCCGAAGTCGTCATTGGTATGTTTTCTGTTAATAACATACCTGCCGTAATTTTATTTGACTCTGGGGCTTCCCACTCTTTTATTTCTCGGAGTTTTGTTGCCCAAAACAAATTTCCTTGTTCGCTTTTGGGCAAGAATATGCTGGTACAAACCCCGGGATCCTTAATCAAGAGCAATCTGGTCTGCCGTAATCTGGAAATCAATATCAACGGAGTCTGTTTTCCAACTTCCTTGATAATCATTGAGTCTGTAAAGTTGGATGTTATCTTGGGTATGAATTGGTTGACCCAATATCAAGTATGCATAAATTGCGCAACTCGAGAAGTCACTTTGACCAGTTAGAAGGGACAGGCTACCAAATTCTATGCTCGCAGAAGCATACCTGAGAAAGAAATGGTCTTCACCGCTGTGGCTGGTGAGTTGGAATTAATTCCCGTGGTCAGTGAGTTTCCTAATGTATTTCCGGAAGAACTGCCAGGCATGCCACAAGATCAAGAGCTTGAGTTTGCAATAGATCTTGTGCCCGGAACCGCACCATTATACAAGAAGTATTACCGGATGCCTTCATCCGAATTAGTGGAGCTAAAGAAACAGCTTGATGAAATGCTCCAGAAAGGATATATCCGTCCCAGCTCCTCACCATGGGGATCACCTGCTATCTTCGTGGATAAGAAGGATGGCAGCCTCCGCATGTGTGTGGATTACCGTAAGCTGAATGATATCACCATCAAAAATAAATATCCACTGCCAAGGATTGATGACTTGTTTGATCAGCTCAGTGGGGCCAAGGTATTCTCCAAGATTGATTTAAGGACAGGATATCATCAGCTCAAGATTAAAAAGGAAGATATTCCTAAGACCGCATTCACCACTCGGTACGGTCTTTATGAATATACAGTTATGTCCTTTGGTCTCACCAATGCCCCTGCCTTCTTCATGCATATGATGAACAAAGTATTCATGGACTTCCTCGATAAGTTCGTGGTAGTCTTTATCGATGACATACTTATATACTCAAAAAGTGAAGAAGATCACAAAGAACACCTCCGAGCAGTGCTACAACGACTCCGCGACCATCAGCTATACGCCAAATTCAGTAAATGTGAGTTTTGGCTCAAGCAAGTTGGATTTCTTGGACATGTGCTATCCGCCGAAGGTATAGCCGTGGACCCGAGCAAAGTAAAGGATGTGCTCGATTGGTTGCCACCCACAACCGTATCACAAATCCGGAGTTTTCTTGGATTAGCCGGATACTACCGTCGTTTCATTGAAGGGTTTTCCAAGATTGCTAAACCCATGACGGAGCTGCTCAAAAAGGATAAGAAGTTTGAATGGACTGAGGACTGTGAGAAAAGTTTCAATGAGCTAAAGATACGGCTGACGACCGCACCTGTGTTGACTCTTCCAGATATCTACCGCAGCTTTGATGTGTACTGTGACGCCTCCAGACAAGGTCTTGGATGCGTACTTATGCAAGACGGCAAGGTAGTAGCATATGCATCACGACAGCTACGACCCCACGAGGGAAATTATCCTACTCATGATCTGGAATTGGCCGCGGTGGTTCATGCTCAAAAAATTTGGAGACACTACCACATCGGGAAGAGGTGCCAAATTTTTACCGACCACAAAAGTCTCAAGTATATATTTACTCAGCCAGATTTAAATCTCCGTCAACGAAGATGGCTCGAGTTAGTCAAGGATTATGATCTTGGAATAAATTACCACCCAGGTAAGGCCAACGTGGTTGCCGATGCACTCAGTCGAAAGCCTGTCAGCCTAAATGTCACATTGAAATCCTTGCCTCCTGAACTTCAAGAGGAGATTTCTCAGCTCAACCTGGTCATAGTTGATGCTGGTCTTGCTAATATTTTGGAAGTTGCACCTACACTTGAGGAAGAGATCTGCAAGGCCCAGCCAGCTGACACCATCCTGCAGAAACGTGCCAAGAGTATGGTAGCAGGGCAGACTTCAGATTTTTCAAAGGATCAATTTGGTACCCTCCGATTCCGTGGAAGGATTTGTGTACCCAGTCAGGTGGATTTAAAGAAGAAAATCCTGTCGGAAGCACACGAATCTTCATATTCTATTCACCTTGGAGGTACTAAAATGTATGAAGACCTTCGACAAATATTCTGGTGGGATGGAATGAAGAAAGACATTGCCTATTTTGTGGCCTGTTGCGACATATGCAACAAGGTGAAGGCAGAGCATCAGAAGCCAGCCGGACTTCTCCAACCGCTGCCAGTTTCACAATGGAAATGGGATGATGTCTGCATGGATTTTTTCACAGGACTACCTAAGACTCAGCAAGGCAATGATGCAATCTGGGTCATAGTGGACACCTTAACCAAGGTAGCTCACTTTATCCCAATCAGAACCACATATCTAGCAGATCAACTTGCACAACTGTATGTATCCAGAATAGTCAGTCTACATGCAGTACCCCGAACAATCACTTCTGCCGAGGGTCACTTTTTTACCTCCGCTTTTTGGTCACGTCTCCATCAAGCCTTGGGGACAGCGCTAAAATATAGTACCGCTTATCATCCTCAGACTGATGGACAGACTGAGAAGGTAAACCAAATACTCGAAGATATGCTACGAGCCTGTGCTTTGGCCCAAGGACCTAAATGGGAAGACTGCCTGCCGTATGCCGAGTTCTCTTATAACAACAGCTTCCAGACCAGTCTAAAGATGTCACCGTATGAGGCTTTGTATGGCCGTAAGTGCCGCACTCCTTTGAATTGGTCTCAAACTGGAGATAGCCGTATTTTCGGAACGGATCTCATGATGGAAGCAGAGAAGCAAGTCAAGGAAATCCGAGACAGATTGCAATTGGCCAAATCGCGACAAAAGAGTTATTATGATGCAAAGCACCGACAGATCAGTTTTGAACCCGGAGAACACGTATATCTCCGAGTCACTCCTATGAAAGGAGTCAAGAGATTCCAGACTCGTGGAAAGTTGGCACCCAGATTTATTGGTCCATTTCCAGTTATGTCCAGAGTGGGTACTCTTGCATATCAGTTGCAACTACCCCCTGAATTGTCGGAAGTGCACAATGTGTTTCATGTTTCAGAGTTGAGGCGATGCATATCGCCGCCTAAGAAAAAGACTGCTATGACTGAAATAGAGTTGGCAAAGGATTTAACATATGAAGAGAGACCGGTCAGAATTTTGGATCAGATGGAAAGGGTCACTCGTAGTAAAGCAAGGAAATTTTACAAAGTTCAGTGGGAGCATCACACAGAGGCAGAATTGACTTGGGAACGAGAAGAATTTCTAAAGGCACATTATCCAGAATGGTTTTCCCAAGCAACCGAATCTCGAGGACGAGATTCATCCTAAGTGGGGGAGGTTTGTGACAGTCTGGTTTTTTCCCTCTTCCCTTTGTCTGATTTTCATTTGATTTGGTTTTGAAATCTGGAGTTTTGAATCTTTTCATATGGACTTAAACACTTGGGTACCCCTTGACTTTCACCCAAGTGCCTCATTTCCCTCTCTAACTATCATTTTCTCTCTGGTTCACCTCAAAATAATATTTTGAATATTTTTCTTAAATGAAAAATATTCATTTCCCTCTCTTAAACCCTAGCTAGCTCAATGTGCTCCAAAGCAACCCCAATTTTTCTTGCCCACAAAAATCTGATAAAATTCCCAAATATTCTTTGAACCCTAGGGCACCTTCCTGAGCAAAAATATTTCATCACTTTTTGGAATATTTTTGCTACAGAAAATATTTTTTGTTCTGGACAGGAATGGTAGTTTCTACAGCAACTACCATTTTACTTTATCCATTGTGGCTGATTTTTCTTGTGCATCACCACCTTAGTAGATGATTGCTAACCTCCAAAGCCCAGCTCCCAACTCCCAGTAGTTTGACCACAGTAAGCTCTCAAAGTTACTGACCAGAAACTTACCAGGAAGTTGAAATCTATTCTACTGCGTCTGAGTCCAAACCAAAGTGTGGTAACCTCTAAAACTACCACGAACTACATGCCAGACATGAAGTTTGGGCTTAGGTCGGCCTGAGGTTAGAGTTCACGCGGTGACCCCATTCATCCAGACGTGCTAGCATACGGCCGACGTGCTCTGCGACGCGCCCAAGCCTCTGTTGATCGCGTGCTCGCTTCCCCGACTGCCTAAACTTGCCAAACCTCGCCACAATCATCGTCCCGATCTTCTTAACTCCCTCCTGGTGCTCCCCTACGCCGGAGCTCGCCGCAGCGAGCACGGGCGCGGTCCGGCCAGCGCAACAGTGCGCTGTGCACTATGTTCGTCGCCACCCCCTCGCTCCTATGCTCGTCTCTGCTCGCCCACAGTTCCCGCGTGAGCTGCGTCGCCTTCTCCCTAGCTCACTGACGCCATTTGTCGCCGGGCGCCGTGTCCAGGTGTCCTCCGGCGGAGCCCGATCCCCCCTCGACGCTCGGCTATAAATAGAGCCCTCCCTAGCCTCCTCCACTCCTCCCACACACTCCACGTTCTCGTAGAAAGGCCACGGGCCGCCGTCCCCGAGCTCGAGCTCGCCGGCGATCCCCTCGGGTCGTCTCCACGGCTCCAGCCCCCCTTCCAGGGCCTCCGCCGTGCCTCGGTGGTGCCGTTCCGCCCGATGGGAGCCCCTGGTGTCACCTCTAGTCGCCGTCATCTTCATCTCCGGTGACCTCTGCTTTCTGTCGCCGCCGGAGAGGCTGTTTCGACGCTGTCCGACCACCCCTAGTGAATCTAAGGGTACGGGCAGGTGCGCCTCCATCTTCTCTTTTGATCCCTCCCTCTCGTTCTGGCCAAGGAGCTCTCCTCTACAGCATGTGCTCCGGCGAAGCCGCGCCGTCCTCTGTTTCCCTTTCACCCTCCCTCTCACCTGACTGGCGGGGCCCGCTAGTCAGCCACTCTGTACGCGCGTGAAGCGGTACGAGTGGTGGTGCCCACGGGGTTTACACCTTCGACGTCACCCCCCCCCCCAGTTCTGTTTTTCTTTAAATTCAAATTTCATTTTTCCAGAGGAGCTTCAAACAGCCAAAACATTTTAACCATAAGTCCAAATGAATTGATTCTTTTTGCATTGTGTTCTTTATGAAGAAATCTAGCAGCTCACCAAAAATGAGATTTTTCTCTGCTGTCTAGAATTTCTGGTGAATTTCAGAAGGGTTCTTGATGTTTTCTTTTTGTGTTTATAAATATTTTTAGAAAGTGAAGCTTGTCTTGAGGATCACCAGGCGGATTGTGAACCTCATCTGCACTAAGGCAAGCCACAGCAACATTTTCATGGTGCCATTACAATATTTGTGACTTTTCAACTTGAATGAATGATTTAATCCATGCATTTATATCACTATTATATTATTTATATTATGTTGGTTGCTTGTTTAAGTTGACATGCTTAGTTTACAGAAAGTTTAAAGCTAACTAAGTTGGTTAAGTAACTAGAAGTAATATTTGTTATGAAGAAGTAATATGATTATGGATATGAGTAATTATTTTGAGTTATTTTCTTGAAGGAGAAAAATGATAAAATTTGCTAAGTAAAGATTCTGTTTAAAGTTATGATTAATCATAACCAGGGAAGTGTCATGAGTTGTTGATGTTTATGCTTAGTGTGGATATAGTTGACCCAGTTATTTCCGATGATATATGATGCATATATTTGTGTCGCACTTGCATGGCATGTTATGACACTGGTTACTTTCACGTTAAGTTGAACCTGCTTATAACTCAACTTGAATATATCGTTGACCGGGTCATGGTGCCTCTAAATCGAGTTTTTCCCAGTGCAACCACATTTGCCTTTATGGGAAGGCCTTTATTCGGTCCGTTGTCATGCTGCTGGTCGGTGCCTCCAACGAGGGAAGGTTATGGGCGTGCGGTACCCTGGCCCGGCAAGTAGACATAACCTTGTGTGCCCGTTGTTGAGATTATGGTACCTTGTCCCCGTTTGGGACTGTTAATGTTTTGGCCACGATGTTGCCCGTTGGTGTCTTTGGTAGACACGGGGCCACCCAGGACTAGCCGAGTGGGGAGTGAGTCGGAGTGGCCGAGAGAGTGTCATGGCAATGGAGGGGTTTCGTCGGAATGCCGTTGGTCCACCCGAATGGTAGTGCGAGGCCATGGGTTCCGTGGTGTGGGTACAGTGCGCTACCTCTGCAGAGTGTATTAAATCTATCGATAGCCGAGTCCACGGTTACGGACACGCTCGAAAGTAGGTCACACCACGGGCCAACATTAAATAAATTTTCCACACTAAGTTATGAACTTTGCACTATTGACGATGGTGGGTAAACCATCTTGATGTTGGAGACCAAGTGTTGGGTCATGGTTGTGATCGCCGGAAAGATCACCGTTGGAGACCAAGTGTTGGTCGTGGTTGTGATCGCTGGAAAGATCACCATTTGGTTACGAGGTAACCCGATTTAAGACCACGATGTTGGTCCGTTTGTGATCCAAGAGCGGTCATCGTTGGTAAGCAAGTCCGAGGGACTTTTATCACACGAGCATGATCACAGCATGTTGGATATATTGTTGCATCATTAAACAATTGGTTAAATATCATAATATTGTTTGTCATTATGTTTATGCTTGTTGTGAGCTTGCAAGTACATTCAATGTACTGACCTGGCGTGTCATGCCAGATTTCAGGAAGGTCTCGTTGGAAAGGAGTACTATCCGAGTCTAGATCGTGTCCACATCGGTGCCCCTGTGCTATGGAGTTCCGCTACGACGTTGTTCTGCTGCCGCGTAGGTGTTATGATCGAGGCCCCTTTATGTTCACTAAATAATATACATATTGTTCAGCCGCACCGTGTGTGCCGCTTGGCCTCGCCACCTGTTGTAATATAAACTATGATCCGCTAGCATCAATAAAGCGGTTGTTTTCTGTACCAAGCTGTTGTGTGTTGCCAGAAGACATGGTCTCTGGGCTGGCAATGCATGGTAAACCGGTTGCTCTGAGCCAGAGTGCCACACTGAGAGAGAGTGGAAATGATGTTGTCCAGAGAGGGAAAAGGAGCTTTTCACCCCCTCCATCATGGCTTCTTGGGCAGGGAAAGTTGCAGGAGGTAGGGGAGTATCAGACGAGCTTGTGGTAAAAATTTGGACTCAAGGAGATTAGTGTAAATGGCCAAAACATGCATTTTAAGTTTCCGCCAGAAGGTGTTTGATGTAGGTTTGGGCAAGTAAGTGGACTCTACTTGCCATGATATTTAACAGGATCAAATGGTAGATAAAATTAGGCTGCCCACCAAGTTTAAGCTCATTTGAAGAAAGTAGACAATGCAACTTTGGCAAACCCTAGAAATCAACAGAAATAGGTTTCCCAAGATTTAGTCATGCAAATCTATTCTCCTTGATGCACCACTTAGTGTAGTGCCATCATTTGGGGATTAGAGAATGTCCACAAAATTTGGGATCAAAAGGACGCAGTTGGCAATATAAGAGTTTCTCAAATTAGGATCTGAATAGGAATGGTTTTGGCAAGCTTTGATCAATTTAACTTGCTCTCCAACTTGTGCCACTTGGTCTAGGTGAATTATTAGACCATTTTAGCATGTGTACCAACTTTTAGAACATTTGGACATGGTTGGCGATGTAGAGTTGTTCAAACTTGGAAAAGGATAGAGATGGTTTTGAGAGGGTTTGATGGGGTTGTGTTGTTCTCCATGACATGATACTTTTCAGGATCATCTAGTAGGGAATTTTTGACATGCTAGAGTTTTCTTGGAATTAATGGACATTATTTCCTTTGTAAATATTCCAAAAGCTTGAAATGTCCAGAAAGGGTTTTTGAGGGGTTTGACCAATATTTTGGTCATGACCATGTGTTGAAACTCATATATATGGACAATATATGTCCACTGAGTTTCCCTAAATTTTCTCAAATATTTTTGAAACATTAAGATAATTTTAGCCTATTAAAGACCATTTCCAGCCTAACGAAAATCCTTTTAATAAAATACCAAAATAACTTTTAAAATAATAATTTTGTTGTTTTTGTGAGTCCTATATATAATAGGATTCAGATATAATTTTTGAAATATTTTTGTCATCCTAACTTACGTACTTGTAGTTCAAGCCTAAAGTCAGGGGTTTTGAAATACCTGATTTAGAAAATACTTTTTAGCCAAATTGTTTTTATAAGAAAATACTTTTATGTCCTATACACATGGCATGATTATTGGGCAAAGTTTAAAATCAGGGGAAAGAAGTATAGGATTTGGAGGATTTATTTGATTTTTAGAGCACTTGCAAACAACCAACAAAATCCAAATAAAAGCAAAGACCAAATCAACCGAAAACTTTTTGTTGGATCAAATTTTTATGTCTAATTAATCCTAAATGTTGTGGCAAGAAAATCAGGGTGTGGCAGACCTACCCCCTTACAAGAATCTCGTCCCCGAGATTCCTAAACTAGGTGCGGAAATGAATGCGGAAACTTGTATCTGGGGTAGTCTTCACGTTCTCATACTGCTTCTGCTTCCGTGTGGTTCTTCGTTGAACCTTGAAGTACTTGATGGTGCGTCTTTCTGTACGTTGTTGTGCTTCATCCAAGATGCAAATGGGTCTCTCGCGGTAGGTCAGATCAGGCTGAAGGTCAATGGCTTGGTGGTCGATGTCCTTGTAGAGATCGGGCTTGTCGGATAGTTGGAGACACTTCTGGAGTCGTGATACGTGGAAAACGTTGTGCACATCGGATAGTTTTGGTGGTAACTCCATCTGGAAAGCGTCTTCTTCTTTTTCTGTAGTGATCCTGAAGGGGCCAATAAATCTTGGTGCGAGCTTCCCTTTTGATGTGGAAACGCTTTTCCCCTTTGAGAGGAGTGACTTGTAGGTACACATGGTCTCCTACAGTGAAGTTTACTCCCCTATGACGAGTGTCAGTGTAGCTCTTCTATCTTGACTTGGCGGTCTTCACTCGTTCTTGGATTAGCTGAACTTGCTCTTCGGCTTTGCGGAGAACATCGGGTCCAAAGATTAGTCCTTCTCCGGTCCCCAACCAATTGAGGGGTGTGCGAAACTTGCATCCTTACAACACCTTAAATGGTGCCATTTGGAGACTTGACTGTTAACTATTGTCATAGGAGAATTCGGCAAAAGGGAGGCAATCTTTCCACTTAGCCTCATACGTTAGGACACAAGCTCAAAGCATGTCTTCGAGTATCTGATTTACTCACTCTATCTGACCTCCAGTCTGCGGGTGGAAAGGCGTACTAATGGACAACTTGGTTACCGTGGCTTCTTGGAATTTCTTCCAGAACGTCAAGGTAAACTGGGTACTTTGATATGATGCAATCCACCCGTTCATATTCAGAGAATCCTGAGGCCTTGCCTTGCTTCATCTTCCTCTACACGCCTTCGATGCTTCCATGTCCTTTTTGGGCTTCCTTGATGTTGTTCATCACGATAGGCTTGACTTCCAGGTTAGCTAGGTATCCATACGTGGCCAACTCCAAGCCAAAATGTTCCAGCTCCTCAAACAGAGTTGGCTGCGTTTCTTTGATCATGGCATTCATGGGGCAAGCCTTTCTACATAAGGCGTCTGCTACCACGTTGGTCTTCCCAGGGTGGTTTTGAACACTGAGGTCGTAATCCTTCATCAATTCCAACCATCTTCTTTGCCTCTTGTTCAATTCTTTTTGAGTGAAAGTATAGTTCTGACTCTTGTGATATGAGTATATCTCTCGCTGCTTCCTAGAAGGTGATGTCGCCATGTCTTCAGGGCATGAACCATTGCTGCTAGCTCAAGATCATGAGTAGCACAGTTTTCCTCATGAGGCCGGAACTGCCTCGAAAGGTAGGCTACGACTCTGCCTTCTTGCATCAAAGCGCTTCCCAGCCCGGTCCGGGAGGCATCATTGTATATCACAACTCCTTGTGAATATCAGGTGTTGCCAGAACTGGGGTGGTGGTTAATCTCTTCTTGAGCTCTTGGAAGCTCTCGTCACACTTGAGTGATCATTCGAACTTCTAGTCTTTCTACAGGAACTGAGTCATTGGTCGGGCAATACTGGAGAATCTCCTACGAATTTGCGGTAATATCCCACGAGTCCTAGGAAGCTTCCAACCTCCTTGACGGTGGTTGGGGATTGTCACTAGTTCACAACGTTAACCTTTGCAGGGTCTACTGGCAATCCTTCTTCCGTTAGGACATGACCGAAGAATCCAACTTCTGCCAAGCTGTTGAATTTGGGTGACCTGAGGAGAGGAGGGGATGGAGGCAAACTTAACGTCGATTCCTTTATCATAGATCAGGGTGTTAGTCTGGTTGGCACAATCTAGAGAGCCTTGGTGCTTGAGGAGCCAATCCATTCCTAAGATCACATACAGCCTTGCGATCTTAAGAAGTTAGGGTTTGCTAGGAACTCTACTCCGTTAATGAGGATGTCGACTCTTCTACACCCTACATTGGATCTCATCTCTGTTCCAGGGGTTAGTAGTCTCGATGAAGGTTGGAGGTGCATGCTTCTTGAATTCTGTCAGGGTGGGATGTCTGTTGCCTTTTTTCGCATGCTGTGGGTTGTTGGCAACATCTTGAGCCATCATCGAGGAGGTCTATGGTGTGGGCTTGAAATTTTTCTTGGAAGGCTTGGAGAAGCTGAGCTGTGATCACATTTGCCTGGAAGAGCTGATGGTGGAGCTTGACTCTGGGCCTGATCCTGGCTGACTTCTGTCTCGGCAGAAACTCCTATTCCTCATCGGTTAGCGATGTTACTGCAGTCACGACCGACATCCTTGCGGAGTGGTCGAGGGCTCCTGATTGAGGCGGACGTAAGGGGAAAACAAAGCGGATGAGGTGTGTGCCTAGTAAGGGGATTGGTACTATGCATGTTTAATTTAAACAAGGGCCAAAAGGGCCGAACACATCGTTAAAAAAACCAAATAGGTGATGTAGTCCTGTTCCAAGAGGGAAAGTGCGACTCCCATCAAAATGCAAAAAAAAACACAACCAAAGAATGGTTTCATCTAAACCATTTTAAGGACTCGACTTCGCATACGGGATACACGACCTATCCTACCTTAGGGGTTACGGACTAGCATATCCTAGTCTCCAACGGTGCCTACGTGGTGGAATGCTCGGTCGTGTATTCTGTCTCTTCCTCCTCGTTGTCATCCATCTGAGCTTTTTTCTCTCAAGGGAGTTGGGAATTGGAGGATTCAACACAGTGTTGCTTGTCGGTGGTGTGGTGAAGAGCATAGGTAATCCCTTACCGTCAATCTGTGTTGCCGTCTCGACGGCCAGAGCCAGTGTTGCCCTCCGGGGTCACTTGAAGAACCAACTGTCGGGGAGTCATTTGCCTTCATCACTAATTCCACATGGCACCCCGTCTTGATGTCATTGATCCAATGCTCATGGTAAGTGAAAGTGGGGCTTGGTGAAACTGACACTTCTAGGGGCTACCATAGAGAAGAACGGGAAATCCGGTAGTCAGGAGGTCTTCTGGTTTAGCGGCCATTTACAGAAGTTTTAAAGGGGAGATTTAATAAGGAGAAGACAATCTTAGGTGCAGTGGGTTTGGAAAACTAAGAAACAGAGGGAAGTATAGATAATTTTTGAAAACAGTGATCGTTTTGAAAATAGTTTTACCCTAACTAACGATCATGCTAACTAAGGCTTCCTACGGTTAGGATGGCTCTAATAGCAGCTCTGTGGGGACCCTGACACATAAGTCGTGATCCCCAAATGCACGCGCACAGTGATCCCAAGGATCAATGCTCACTATACAACACAGATTGAATATCAAAAGTTTACATCCATTACATACCATCTTACATAAATAGGACCATTATGGTCAAGCCTTGAATAAATAATCGCGGCAGAAATCTTCGTCGATAACTTGGACCCATGCCATTTGCCTTAACCCTACAGGCATTCTGACTGGGAAAGCATCCTAGCTCGCATGTTCATCACCAAAGAACTCTTCATCTTATTCCTGTTCTTCCAAGCCTAGCCAAGTAAATAGCCAAGGACAAGCCAGTGAGTATGTTTGAATGTACTCGCAAGCAACCCATATTTTGGAACAAGGTACAACAAAGCATGATATAGCACTAAGTAGGTAATTTGCAGAAAGCTAGTTTTGAGTGCAGTGACATGTCCTAACAACTTGTAAAGCAGGCATCATAGGAATTCAGATATCCATGTGAACAGGATACAGCTATCAACATAAAAAGAGTTTGGATCAACTCCATCTTAATCTACATGTCAAGTCATTCGACTCGACTCAAGTAGTTCCCTACCACATACACCCATTCACAGGTTCTTGTAAACAATGGACGTAGCCCAAGAGCGGTTATCCAACTATCCTTGACCATGGACACGGCTATTCGAATAGTTTTACACTCTGCAGAGGTTGCACACTTTACCCACAAGATCTGGGGGACTCCCGTGTCAGCCACGACCCGCGATACCTCAGGCACCTGGGGTGAGCAACCGATCACTACCTTTCCCTAGTCGTGACTAACATAGAGTCCACTCGATTGGTAACAACCCCCGTTCCAAACATTTTCACAATTTTATTATTGTCTCCGGAGCCTCACTCCTAGACATATCACATAACCATGCACGGAGGTACCAACGGTGTGTTCGGTGCCCTGTAAAAATAGTCATGGCTGCCTATCCAAGCACGACCCCATCCCGAGAGTGACCACGCCACAATGCGAGCATCCATGCTAGCATGAACTAGGTAATCAATAATGCCCTTTCCCATACAAGGGTAGTGTGGTTGCGCATGTAAGGTTGGAGTAACGGTCGCAACTTAAATCAATCCGTTTTTGGAAATAACGATTTCACTTGCCTTGGTACACCACTTCATCATCAAGTGGTTGCTTAGCTCGACATCTCCCTCGGGCATTAGTGGCACCCGATGGGGTTTTTCAAAAGTCTTCAAAAATATATATTTTGTCTCCATCACCATGCATACACCCGTCCCATTGGCGTAGCAACTACTTCTGCATCCTATCTACTCACACCCGCATAACCCTCATAGGAAGGTAGGGTCATGCACAATGCAAGTATCAACAAGGAAGTAAAGGAGGCATCCCACCAAAGTGGTTACCATCTCATAATGATTCTGATGCAACAATAAGTGCTATATGAAATGCATAAAAAGGGTTTCATAGACATGGTCAAGGGGCTGCTTGCCTGGATCAGCAAAGTCTTCATCTCTTCTAGTCCATCTCCAAGTACTCCATCTATTTCATCACTATCGTCAAAGCAATCACAATAAGCAATACAACAAGCAAGAAGATAAAAGTGCTCTAAAATATGAATTTGACTTTTCTAGGACATCTTTGGTTATATGAAAAATAACTAGAGTGGTTTTATTGGATTTGGATCAATGAGGATTTTTGAACATTTCAATATGATGGAATCAAGGGATTTAATGGATCTGCAAGGAGTCTGCAGAAATATATATTTGCAATATGAGTAAGGGCACCCATATAAAAAGACATGAGTTTATAAGCATCTAGGAGTTGGTTTCACTGGATTTGGAGCTCAAATGATTTTCTTATGAAATTTGCAAAGTTGACCACACATGAAGAAGTGGACCAATATTTGATATGGCGGAGAAAGCGTAAGGAAACATGTTCATAAATTAAGTTATCAACTTAGATTCATCTACGAATTTGAATCATGGCATTTGGAGCAGATATGGGCTCTCTGTGATTTTCTAAAGTTCAGGACAGAACTAAGAAAATAGGATTTATTAAATATGTGTTAAGAAAAGTGTCTTGGCAAAATTTACATGATGCACCATGAGGTAGATCAGGATTTATGGAGTCACTAGAAATTCAATCATCAAATTTGGACATTATTTGAATCCTCTAATTATTTTACAATTTTTACAGAAAAGAAAAGGAAAAGAATTTACCAAAATGGGCTAGATCTGGGCGGCTGCAGTGCGCACTGGGCGCGGAATACCAAGTGGGCCGGCCTAGTGGCTCGGCTGCGCGGGCGGAGGAGGTGACGTCGAAGCCGAATTCTTGATAGTACGTCTTCGCGTGGGGGAAGCGTGTCCGGTGGAAACCGTCTCCACTTAAACGGATGGGCTGCCTTCAACCCCCGCGCGGCGCGACGGGAAACAGAGGAGGCGAGGCCGAGTGGGCGCAGGCGCTCTCCCCTGTGCCACCGACCACCTCCGTCGGCGCCCAGCACACTGGCATGCTCGGGAGATCGTGCTGCATCCGCCGAGGTGCGCCATGATTGCACGGGTGGTCGGACGCGAGCGCCCCATCGACCACGATGGAGGATTGCGTAAGCGATGTTGGGCTTGGCGATACGGCCGCGGGGAAGTGTGAAACGGTGCTCGGGGTGGGTCGTGGTGTTGCTGATGGTGCTTTGGAACGAAGGGGTGGCGAGGTGGAGGCTTGGGCAACGCGAATTTAGCCCGAGCTCACCGTCGGCGATGGCGGCCGTGGAGGAAGAGAAGGGCACGGAAGAGAGAGGGAGTTGGCTAGGGAGTGCACGGGAGGTAGAGAGAGCGAAAGGAGTAGAGAGGTGGCTTTAAATAGAAGGGGCGAGGTGCACCATGTGCTCGTGCACCGACCAGGTCGTAGCCGTCGCTGGAGGCCAGGGGAAGGCTCGGCTTAGAATCGGGGGCCTTACTCGGGGTGGTCTACGACCAAGGAAAGAGATAGGGAGAGGGGAGCGAGCGCGAGGCGGGTCAGGGACGCGGGAAGCGACTGGCAGATGCCGGCGGCACTCAGGCATGCGCTACAGGGGCGAGAGATAGGGGAGGATGGGGCTAGCACGCTGACGCATCGAGGACGTCGAGGCGACCTCGGGGGACATCATCCCTCTGCCCAAGGTCTGCCGGAGACCTCGGGAGGGTCGAGCTATAGTGCTCTAGTGCACCAGAGCACGACTTTGGCGGACATGGGCATGTCTTTTTATGGAGTGGGCGTGACCACTTGTGTCTGGGAGCTTTAGGGGAGTAAACAAACTGGAAATGGCATTGGATGCCATGGGAAGCCACTTCAGGAGAGAGAGGGGGCTGAGAGAGAGTGGAAATGATGCTGTCCAGAGAGGGAAAAAGAGCTTTTCACCCCCTTCATCATGGCTTCTTGGGTAGGGAAAGGTGCAGGAAGTAGAGGAGTATCAGACGAGGTTGTGGTAAAAATTTGGACTCAAGGAGATTAGTGTAAATGGCCAAAACATGCATTTTAAGTTTCCGCCAGAAGGTGTTTGATGTTGGTTTGGGCAAGGAAATGGACTCTACGTGCCATGATATTTAACATGATCAAATGGTATATAAAAATAAGGCTTCCCACCAAGTTTGAGCCCATTTGAAGAAAGTAGACAATGCAACTTTCGCAAACCCTAGAAACCAATAGAAATAGGTTTCCCAAGATTTAGTCATATAAATCTATTCTCCTTGATGCACCACTTGGTGTAGTGCCTTCATTTGGGGATTAGAGCATGTCCACAAAATTTGGATCAAAGGGATGCAGTTGGCAATATAAGAGTTGCTCAAATTTGGATCTGAACAGGAATGGTTTTGGCAAGCTTTGATCAAGTTAACTTACTCTCCAACTTGTGCCACTTGGTCTAGGTGAATTATTAGACCATTTTAGCATGTGTACCAACTTTTAGAATATTTGGACATGTTTGGCATATGTAAAGTTGTTCAAATTTGAAAAGGACAGAGATGGTTTTGAGAGGGTTTGATGGGGTTGTGTTCTTCTTCATGCCATGACACTTTTTAGGATCATCTAGTAGGGAATTTTTTACATGCTAGAATTTTCTTGGAATTAATGGACATTATTTCCTTTATAAATATTCGAAAAGCTTGAAATGTCCAGAAAGGGTTTTTGAGGGGTTTGACCAATATTTTGTCCATGACCATGTGTTGAAACCCATATATATGGACAATATATGTCCACTGAGTTTCCCTAATTTTTCTCAAATATTTTTGAAACATTAAAATAACTCTAACCTATTAAAGACTATTTCTGGCCTAAAGAAAAAGCCATTAAATAAAATACCAAATTAACTTTTAAAATAATAATTTGTGGTTTTTAGGAGTCCTATATCTAATAGGATTCAGATATAATTTTTGAAAGATTTTTGTCATCCTAACTTAGGTACTTGTAGTTCAAGGCTAAAGTCATCGGTTTTGAAAAACCTAATTTAGGAAATACTTTTTGACCAAATTATTTTTGTAAGAAAATACTTATATGTCCTATACACATGGCATGATCATTGGGCAAAGTTTCATATTAGGGGAAATAAGTATAGGAGTTGGAGGATTTATTTGATTTTTAGAGCACTTGCAAACAACAACAAAAATCCAAATCAAAGCAAAGAACTAATCAATTGAAAAGTTTTTGTTGGATCAAAATTTTATGTATAACTAATCCTAAATGTTGTGGCATGAAATCAGAGTGTGACACCAATACGGGCCAAAATACAGGCTGAAATTGCCTAAGGCCCATGTTTGGCCCAAATAGAACGAGCCGTTAACAGGCCAAAATATATCTCGCGCCCAGTTTGGCCCAATAAAATTATGGGCTTTAAGCAGGCCGGTATCAACGCGGGCCGTAGGCCCAACAGGGTCATGGGCCATTAACAGATCGGCTGTAAGTAGGCCGGATTCAACGCAAGCTGTAATTAGGCCCAACTGTTACACGGGCCATTAACAGGCCGATAGGCCAGTTGGGCTGAAATTTATCCAAGAAGACTACGGGCTGTTAAGAAGCCTAAAGTTACTTCGGACAAGAAATAGCCAAGTTTCTGCATGGGCCATCAAATGGCCTAAACTGAAACCGGACCGACAATGACCCAGATGCACCACGGACCACTAACAGGCCAAAACTATTATCGGGCCGAACTTGTAAACGGGCATTTAATAGGCTGAAATACAAACCTGGCTTAGAATGGGCCCAAAAGAACTATGGCCTATTAACGGGCCTGATCTGATATGGGCCGTAATTTAGCCCGAAACACGACAAGTTGTGAACGGGCCTGATCTGATTTTGGCCTCAATTTGACCCAAACATGGCAGGCTGTTAACTGGCCAGCCCACTAGTGTCTGAAAAAATATGGTGGGCTTTAGCTGGGCCAGCCTTTTTTACCTTAACTGGGCTACTGTTGGGATGTGCCACATGTCGGCATATCATAGGCGTCTTCCGTCCATTATAGGGATGACATCTGTCCCAACGATGAGTTGAGACGTGGATTATCCGACGAATGAGAATTTTACACGTGGAAAATCCCCATTGGTCGCGGTTGTTAACGGGTTGTCGGATCCAAACCGGAACCCGATAGCTTAACGGCAACCCATTACGGTGGATACCACGTGTCAGTTACCCTTGACGAAAGCACTTCTATGATGCACGATTTATCGTCATGGAAGTGGACACTTCTGTGATGGTAATTTTGGTAATGTCATGGAACACTTCTACGACAGCACATGTATGACTAGCTTGATTTTGTCATAAAATCGTCATGGATGTACATGCATGACAGAAAACGTGACCTACGGTGACAAACACGTCTCATCACGGAAGTGTATTTTTTTGAAGTGGGATCACAACAGTTTTCGAGGCTAGAGTATTCAACCCAAATATATAGATTCGACACAAGGGGAGCCAAAGAATATTTATAAGTATTAGCACTTGAGTTGTCAACTCAACCACACCTGGAGATTAAATATCTAAAGCACAGTGATCAGTAGCACAGTAATATGATAGTTTGATAGTAGGTAACAGTAACAATGGTAATGGTAACAACAGTAACAGTTTGTAGCAGTTGTAATAGTAGCAATAGCAATAGTAACTTAGTAGTAGCAATGTGTGGAAAAGTTGTAGGCATTGGATCAGTGCATTCTTTGGACGATATTCATCATATAACAGTCATAACCTAGGGTGACACAGAACTAGCTCCAGTTCATAAATATAATGTAGGCATGTATTCCATAAATAGTCATACGTGCTTATGGAAAAGAACTTGCATGAGATATTTTTTCCTACCCTCCCGTGGAAGCGGGGTCCATAAAGAAACTAAGGGATATTAAGGCCTCCTTTTAATAGAGAACCGGAACAAAGCATTAACACATAGTAAATACATGAACTTCTCAAACTATGGTCATCACTAAAAAAATAGATACATCTGTGACATTTTGGGCCAAACGAAACGTTTTTCTGTCATGCTTATGACCTTCTATGACGATAATTGTGAGAAAAGCATGTATCATCATAGATGTGGTGGGCTCCTACTTCTATGACAAAATATCATGACATAAAATGGGATTTTCACCATGGGTGGGCCGAGGACGCACCTGCATGACATTCCTTGGGCCGTCCATGACGGAAAAAATCATGGTAGAAGCGAGGGCGAGGAAAATTTCGGGGAGTTCCCGGTTACGGTGGGTGGTCGGGGCCGAGCGATGCATGGAGGTTTGTGCGTTTCTCTCGTACACGTACGCACGTGTGTGCGAGGCGTTGGGATCTAACTGAACCCGAGTGAGTCGTTCGCTTACTAAACCCGAGCAATTACACTAGCTACGTTACTGAACCCAAGTGATGGACCCCTTGGCTGTTAACTTAACCCGAGCGATTCCTGCGCTACTGCTGCTAACTGAAGCCGATCGAACATGCTGCCTCTTGGTGAACAGTGACCGTTGTTGGGGTTGGATGAACAGTTCCTGGTGGGGTTTGGATGAACAGGACCCCGTGGTAGTAGTAGGATGTTGCCGCTGGATGAACAAGACCCTGATCAAGGAGGCCACCAAACACACCCGAGCCGGTTGGGGGTGGATGAACAGGACCCCGTGGAGGGCTGGCTGAATAGTAGCTAGTGGAGGCTGGATGAACAGTAGCCCATGGATGAACAATAGCTGGTGGAGGCAGGAGGAAGGTCGCAGTGGATGAACAGTAGCAGGTGGAGGCTGGAGGAAGTCGACAGTGGATGAACAGTAGCCCGTGGAGTCCCGTTTTGCGGCACGCCACACACCTCCCGATAAACAGGACCCCATTTCGACCGTAGGCGCTCCAACACAAGTCTGGTTCCTTCGTTTTGCGGTACGACAGACCCCTCCATTCTGTGGTACGCCAGGCCCTGTTTCAGCTGTTCCGTCCAAGCCGGTTGGCTCCAGATGAACACGGCGCATTCCGACCAAGTCTGTTGCCTCCCGATGAACAGGACGCTGTTTCTCCGTTCCGACCCAGCCGGTTGGCTGACGATGAACAAGACGTCGTTGCTGCCGTCTGTTGCCTCTCCATGTACACGAGCCCTGCCCGTACATATGCGCGAGTAGGCGTTCAAGACCCCGCCCGTATGTACGTATGTGGCAATATTTTTTTGCATCTGGCTGTACGTACGTGTACACGGTTTTGACTGGACTGCCTGAACTGCTACGTTGGGGGCTCTACTACTACACGTGCCGTTGCTTGCTCCGCAATGGTTCATCGTTGCAGAGAGACCGATCGACCAGTATGTACGTACACGTTCGCGACCAGACAGACAACACTACGTACGTTTCGACCGGGTGGATCCCAGCTGTCGGGGAGGATAAGGATGCACTCCTTCCATGTGAAGATATAGCTGGTGGGTCCCGGCTGTCAGGGGAAGGAATCATTTTTATTTTTTGAGTAATAAGGAGGCACTTCCTTACCTTTGAAGATCTAACTGGTTGGGCCAGCTGTCAGCCTCACAACCTAAAGTCCTCTTCCGATGGCTGTCGTTCGTTGACCTCGTTGACCACGAGGCGCTGAGAGCATCAAGGCGGTAGGCGACGATGAGGCCTAGGAAGAGAATGACACGGAGCCAGAGAAGACGAGGCAAGTGGATGCCCATGCGGAGGGGAGTACGAGGGTTCATTGGTTCGGCTGCGGCATAATGCTGCCATCGCTGGAGAATAACATGGGGTGTGGGTGAGTAGAGGGATGGCATGGCCAGTGGTGGCAGCACAACCGGCCATGGGAGGCAGTACAGTCGGTGCTAGTTTCGGCGGCTGGAGCAAGAAGATCATAGATAGAAGAAGCAGCGCGACCGCTGGATGTTAATCCAACGGTCACTGCTGCTAGAATCATTTGTTGACTAGGTTAACAAAGCCATGCGTACGTGTCAACTTAGTAGGCCGACATGTCAGCCTCCGAATCTGGTGGGTCTGAGCTTGCAGGGGGAGGAATCATTTTTCTTCCGCGTAATAAGGAGGCACTTCCTTCCGTGCAAAGATGTAGCTCGTGGGTCCCAGCTGTCATGGGGGGCACTTTTTCGCGTAATAAGAATGAACATCCTTGCATCAGGAGATTGTAGCTGGTGGGTCCAACCTGTCAGGGGGAGGAATCGTTTATTCCCGCATAATAAGGAGGCACTAGCTTGCGTGCGGAGATGTAGCTGGTGGTTCCTAGATGTCATACTCTCGACGTACTCCATGTTGGCTCTCGTTGTTGACCACACATCGTCAAGCAGACCATGGCGGTGGACGATGGTGAGGCCTAAGATGGGAACGATCTGGAGTCATGGAACAAGGGGCACTTGAGTCCCTGGTGGAGGGGAGTACGAGGGACTGGTTCGGCTGCCGGGTGAGGCTGCCTTCACCGGAGAATAACAAAAGGTGTGGGAGAGTACATGTATGACCTAGCCACCATTGGGAGTAGGGTGGGTGGCGAGGCCTACGCGGTAGCACAGCCGGCCATGAAAGGCAGATGCAGGCGCTCCAGCCGGCTATGGTTTTGGCGGCTGCAGCGAGAGCAACAATATTAGAGATTGAAGAAGCAGGATTGCCGTTGGATGTCAATCCAACGACTATAGATGTCAAAATAATTTGTTGACTTTTTGGTTTAGACCATTAAATCCTTTTATTCACTAAATGGACAACACCTTGCGTAGGCTTCGTCTAGTGCACCAACAATTCAGCTTCGAAAGCTGTGGCAGAATGCAACCCATTTATTTAGGTTTTACAGCCTATTTCATTTTGTTTGCCAATACATCTATTTCTGGGCTTTGACTCAAAAAATAATCTATTTCCTGGGCTGGGTAAAAATAATAATGCCGATTTACTATTTATGATAATTTACAGCGCATTTGATTATTTATTCGACTACACCCCTTTTCTGGGATGGGTGAAAAACAATGATGGTGTGGACTGAGCATTTCGTATAAAAAATAATATTGAGATAGGAATATTATTAAAAAATAAGTTAGGCTTGGTAATCTTATTATATAAAAAATGAACTGAGCTGTGCATTTTATTGAAAGAAACATAGGCTAGGTTGCGCTTATTTTAGGATCTACAGCTGTCGGCCCAGTTGCATTTTTGCATTGCTGATGTTCAACGAAAAAGGCTTGTGTAGTACAGTACGACTTTACATGGCTACCCAGCCCACATTCAATGACGCCTGAAAAGGCCCAAACAAGGCTTCTATACAACTTTTTGAAGTCACTGAGCTCAATTAATAATTTGAGAAAGAAGTTAGAGTACAGTGGAACCTAATTAAAAGTTGTCACTAGTGAACCTAATTAGAGTATAGAAAAGGTTGTGTCTCGCAGGCACGCGCCTATATCAATCTGAACCAGCTACGACACATTTTTTCGTGCAAAGAGATGGATATGTTTGTATATCTGCTCGTCTACCCAAGACGGTTTTGCGTAGGTCCCACCTGTCAGGAGGGGTGCTGAAATAAAAAGTAATCATAAAATGTTCCACCAGGGTGATTCGGAAGAGTGACCTCAACTAACCAGTGGCACATTTAGCGATAAAAGGATGGACACGTACACACACATGGACCACTGCTCAGCACGCTACCCGCATAGCCTTTACGTTTTGCAAGTTGGTCTACCTAGCCATCTAATGAACTGCCTGCATGCCAGTTCCCCCATTTACTTCTCCATAGGGAACCAATTTTCCATGGCTTCTTCACCTCTCCTTCATTTGCATTCAAACCCCACTGGATACGCATCCTCCTGGAGTAATTCCGAAGCCCCTTTAAATAATCATCTTCTTTAGTTAGACTAGCCATCTTAATCCTAATTCTCCAAACCATAGCCCTCCGGTCCAGCGGTTCCAAATGCCGAAAGAGATCCCTATGCAGGTTTTTAGCGTCAAATATGTCCTCTTTGAAGGCTCGTTGAGCATAGTTGCCACCATCACTGACCACCCAAGGGTTGTTCGGGAGTGGATCAACAATGTATCCAACTCCATCCATAAGGTGGAGATGAAGGTTGTCAGTCTCGACGCAGAGTACACAGAACGTGCCACTAGGAAGATCCAACGCGCCGCCGTCCTTCAGCTGTGCCTCCGAGATGTAGTTTTGGTGTATCACATCATACATACGCCCTCCATATCAAGTGAGCTCCACGATTTCATGTCTCGGGAGGAGATATAATTCTATGGGGCAGCCATCGAAGGGGACAAAGACAAGCTGGCGCCGTTCAACCTTGACTTGAAAAACATCACTGACCTACAAACCAGAATTCTTGTAGACGATTGTGATAAAGAAACACCATCCCTATTCGACGTAGCAAATTCTGTGCTCGGAACAGATCTTGAGAAGGGCGACGAGACGTTGGGATTAAGGTCGTCTAGATGGGAGAATTATCCCTTGACCTACGAGCGGATAAAATATGCTACCCTCGATGCCCGTGTGAGTTTTGAGATAGCTTCAAGGTCGAAATAGCTTGTTGCAAATCCGTCTCCCATAGAAAATGAGAAGAAGAAGCTGCACCAGCAGCAGGGCATTATAGATGGATGAACTATTTCCTCTCTTGTAAAAAGTATATTTCCTCTTTGTGTACATTGATATAGATGAACTATTTCGCTGGTGTGCATGTCTTTGGAACAAGTGTACTATGTGTACATTGATATAGGTCCGCTTGACTATAATGAACTATTTATCTGCCTAGTTTTCTCTTGTACTCCTACTACTCCTTGCAGTGAGTGGTATGCAATAAATGTGTCAGTAGACATGACAGCTTGTCCATGGAAGTTGAACCACGGCGACCATCACGTTTCTACCACTGCCACACGTGATTCCCACGACGCCGCTCCAACCCACAGCATGTGACGCCCCCGATTCAATCGTACACTAATCATACACGCAAACGTGTATGATCAAGATCAAGGACTCACGGGAAGATATCACAACACAACTCTAAAAATAAAATAAGTCATACAAGCATCATAATACAAGCCAGGGGCCTTGAGGGCTCGAATACAAGTGCTCAATCATAGACGAGTCAGCGGAAGCAACATATCTGAGTACAGACATAAGTTAAACAAGTTTGCCTTAAGAAGGCTAGCACAAACTGGGATACAGATCGAAAGAGGCGCATGCCTCCTGCCTGGGATCCTCCTAAACTACTCCTCGTCGTCATCAGCGGCCTGCACATAGAAGTAGGCACCTCCGGTGTAGTAGGAGTCGTCATCGACGGTGGTGTCAGGCTCCTGGGCTCCAGCATCTGGTTGCGACAACCAGGAAGAAAAGGAAAGGGGGAAAAAGGGGGAGAAAAGCAACCGTGAGTACTCATCCAAAGTACTCGCAAGCAAGGATCTACACTACATATGCATGGGTATATGTGTAAAGGGGCTATATCGGTGGACTGAACTGCAGAATGCCAGAATAAGAGGGGGATAGCTAGTCCTGTCGAAGACTACGCTTCTCGCAGCCTCCATCTTGCAGCATGTAGAAGAGAGTAGATGGTAAGTTCACCAAGTATCATCACATAGCATAATCCTACCCGACGATCCTCTCCTCGTCGACCTGTGAGAGAGCGATCACCGGGTTGTATCTGGCACTTGGAAGGGTGTGTTTTATTAAGTATCCGGTTCTAGTTGTCATAAGGTCAAGGTACAACTCCGGGTCGTCCTTTTACCGAGGGACACGGCTATTCGAATAGATAAACTTCCCTGCAGGGGTGCATCACATTACCCAACACGCTCGATCCCCTTTGGCCGGACACACTTTCCTGGGTCATGCCCAGCCTCGGAAGATCAACACGGGCAGCCCCACCTAGGCACAACAGAGAGGTCAGCACGCCGGTCTAAATCCTATGCGCGCAGGGGTCTGGGCCCATTGCACACCTGCATGTTGCGTACGCGGCCGGAGAGCAGACCTAGCAACCACCATTACAAAGGAAGTTGCGTTATGCGGTCCAACCCGGCGCGCGCCGCTCAGTCGCTGACGTCAAGAAGGCTTCGGCTGATACCACGACGTCGAGTGCCCATAACTGTTCCCGCATAGTTGGTTAGTGTGTATAGGCCAGTGGCCAGACTCAGATCAAATACCAAGATCTCGTTAAGCGTGTTAATTGAAGTATCCGCGAACGCCGACCAGGGCCAGACCCACCTCTCTCCTAGGTGGTCTCAACCTGTCCGTCACCGCCACAAAGTAACAGTCGGGGGCCATCGGGAACTCAGGCCCACCTCTACCGGGATGGAGCCACCTGCCCCTTCAGCCCCCATCTCCGAACAGCATCATAAGTAATGTAACAGTGTAAAGTATATAGCATATGCCCGTGATCACCTCCCGAGTGATCACGGCCCAGTAGTATAGCATGGCAGACGGACAGGAATGTAGGGCCACTGATGGAATACTAGCATCCTATACTAAGCATTTAGGATTGCAGGTAAGGATAACAATTGTAGCAACAATGACAGGCTATGCATCAGAATAGGATTAACCGAAAGCAGTAACATGCTACACTACTCTAATGCAAGCAGTAGAGAGAAGGAATAGGCGATATCTGGTGATCAAGGGGGGCTTGCCTGGTTGCTCTGGCAAGTAGGGGTCGTCAACAACGTAGTCAATCTGGGCACCAGCAGCGGCGTCAGTCTCGTAGTCTACCGGAGAGAAGAGGGGGAAGAAACAATGAATATAATGCAAACAGATGCATATCGATGCATGACATGACAAATAACGGTGCTAGGAGTGCCCTAACGCAGTAGGAGGTGATACCGGTGAAGGGGGAAAACATCCGGGAAAATATCCCCGGTGTTTCGCATTTTCGGACAGATGAATCGAAGGGGAAAAGTTGCGAGTTTCCTATGATAGGGATGTGTGGCGGACGAACGGGCTGCGCATCCGGATTCTTCTCGTCGTTCTGAGCAACTTTCATGTACAAAGTTGTTCCATCCGAGCTACGGTTTATTTTATATTAATTTTAAAAGATTTAAATCTTTTTCAGCATTTATATAATTATTTCAATTCAACATTATCCAGAATAGTGTTTGTCGATGTCATCATGACGTCAGCAGTCAACAGAGGTGTTGACTGGGTCAAACTGACATGTGGGTCCTAGCTGTCATTCTCTGTTTAGGTTAATTAGGATTTAGCTAATCTAATTACTATTTGAATTAAACTAACTAGTTAATTAGATTAATTAAACATGATTAATTAACTTAATTAATTCACTAATTAATTAATTATTAATTATTAATTCATTATTATTATTTTTATTATTTTTCCCCGGCCGTCATTGGGCCAAAGGCCTATCGGGTTCGGGCGCTTGGCTGCGGGTGTCACCCGAGCGACCGCTGGGCGCTAGCGGGCGAACCCGACGGGCGCGGGCGAGGCATTGCCCGCCATGGCGCTAGGTGAGGCTCTGGCCAAGGCGGGGCTCGCCGGCCGGCCACGACAGCACGGAGAGGGAGGTCCGGCGGGCAGCGGCTGCAGGGCGAGGCGAGGTGCAGCGCGCCGACCAGCACGGCAGTCGCGGGCGGCAGCGTCTGCAGCAGCCGCAGCTTGCAGGCGTAGGAGGGCGGTGGCGAACTCATGCGGTCGCGTGGAGGCGCGGGTGCGCAGGTGCGGCGAGCGCGAGCGCTAGGCCGGGCGCGCGGACGGCAAGGGCAAGCAGCCGAGGGAGGAACGACGACGCGGCCGGCCCGGCTGTGGGCGCGCGCGGTCCACGGCAACGACGGGCAGGGCGCAGGACAGAGCGGGATCGGGCGTAGTGCAGCTCGGGCGCGGTGGCTGGGGGCATCGAGCGAGGCAGCGGTGCGGGCTCGCGCGCCAGGGCGCGTGCGGAGGCGTGCTGGGCGCGGCCCCAAGCGGTGTGCAGGGAAGGGTGCGGGGCGAGGGACGATGTGGCTGGCCCAGGTGCGGGTCGAGCATGGCGGCGGCGCGATTGCTGGCAGCGGCGCGTACGCGGGTGACGGCGGTCGGAGGCGGAGGCTGCGGCGTGCGTTGCGGTGAGCAGGGGAGGGCGCGCCATGGGCGGTAGCGAGGCAGAGGAGGAAGGAGGGGCCTCACGAGGTAGATTTAGGGCAATGGCAGCGGGGCTTGAGGTGGGGGACGGGGACGACGCACGCAGGGGAGGAGACGAGGTCGAGGCGATCCGGTGACGGCGACGGGGCGGCGTTCACCGGGGTTGGCGCAGAGGCGGGAGGGCGGCGTCGGGTTGGGCGCCGGCGTCGGGCGTTGAGGGCGCGGTCGCCCCGATCCCGATCTGGATCGTGGGAGTGAGGGGAGAGAGCGAGTGGGGGGAGTGGGGATTGTGGGGTGGGTTAGGGTTTGCGGGGGTGGACCGGGGGATATAGCGGTTAGGTGGGACGGGGAAGGGGCCTTGGTCGGTCGGCTGCTTAGCTGGGCCGGTTGGCCTACTTGAGGGGGGGGGGTTGTTGTTGTTCTCTTTTTGTTTTATGTTTTTGGTTTGTTTTGTCTTTTCTTATTCTTTTCTGTTTTCTTTTAACCTTTAATAGATTTTAGTTTAAATAAAATACAATAATAGTCCCTAAATTAGTATTAGTAAATATCCCACTGCCACAAGGAATTTAGCACATTTTAGAAAGTAGTTTGTATTTGTTTATTAATTTTATGAGCATTTAATTAATAGTTTTACCACTATTTTATTTATTATAGTGCATTTAACTACTTGATAACAGTGTGTCTTCTCCACCAATATTTATTATGAATTACTTGCTACATTTAGAACATTTTAGTTTTGACTTTTGAAAACTTTTCTAGTTTGACTTTATTTCAAATTTGAATTTGAACGAGTTTTGAACCATCGCGAGATTATCAACAGTAATCGTGGTGACATGGCAACATTAGTAGAGGGTTACTGTAGCTTAATTATCCGAGCGTCACAATTCTCCTCCACTACAAGAAATCTCGTCCCGAGATTTAAGAGGGGGAGTAAAGGGGAAAGGATTTGGTTACAAAATTCTAATGAATCTCCTCTGTCTTGGTTGTCCTTCTCGAAGAGGTTGATTCTTCTCATTGATGTCTTCATTTCTCTGCTTCAGGTCATCGTGATGAAGTCAGCATTCTTTATTCAGGATCTCCATCGTACTTACGACGGAGTAAGGGGGTATTCCGGAAGAACGGACCTCTGCAAGGTTGACTATCTGATCCATATCATCGGCGAAGGTGGCGGAAAGTAACTCTCTAATTGAAACTTAAGAAAATATCAAGAGCAAAATAAAGAGGTATCATGGGAAGTTTCAAGCGGGCAGGCAATCGTTCGATGCCTGAAACAAAGTGTGAAAGGGGTTCAAGCCACGGGAATAAGTATTGTGTCTGATACCAGAATAGATCACTAGGAATGTGGCTCGTGAATTGCATACGAAGCCAAGCTCAAGGAATATCTTTGGCAATAGGGTCTACACGAGAGTCAGGTTTCGATCCTGTGGAACTGTGGGTTATGGGCCCACCATGTGGGTAAAAAGTAGAAAGGGGGCTGACATCTTGCACGGTCACAATAGCAAGGCATATCAGAGGGTAGCCTGCGAGTTATGTTGGCAACAACGTTGGTACCAAGGGCGAGGGACGAAGAGAACCATTTTCCTGCTCGTTGAACTAGGCGGACCAATAGGCAAGGTTCTCGTCCATCGGTGGCTACCGGAATGTCATCAACAATAGTAACAGGGGTCTTATTGACAGAGTAGTACACCAAGGTGTTTACATAAGCAGTGAATTATTACTGCTTAGATCATATAGATCACAAGAAAGATTAAACAAAAATAATGGAAAGGAAAAGGTGATCATCAGATTAAACAGAACAATGGAAAGGAAAATGTATTTAAACACTTATTTCAGGGGTATATCCTTCCCAAGGGCAAGCAGAGCATGATATCCATGACGGGATATTACGTAGAAAACCCTTTAGGAAAGGGGAGAGAAATTTCATGCCATTACCCATACAACGGTGTTAGGGTAATTGATAATGAAAATTTAGCATTTGTGCTTCAAATGTTCTTATTGAAAATCGGAGTACCACAGACATGCTTCGAGATAGCACTGACATGGTCTTCAAGCAAAGGTCAGACTTCGGATACACGAAGGATCCATCAGGAATAACTTGTAGAATAAGTTCTACAATTTCCTCATGGAAGAATGGATAGCCTTGCTAAAAAGGAAATTATAAGAATAGGTCCTCCGGTCAGGTGTGCTAGGCATGACATCACCTTACTGAGTCATATAAAGACCAATGTTATAACTCTTGGAAATATGTTCCAACCATCATATCTGACCGAGGTTCAGATCCGATTGGTGTCAGGATACCTCAGACTCAGGATGCCTGAGAAGAAAAGGTGCAACGCAATTGACGAGATGACATTTTTATAAGATTCTCGGGCAATGAACTATGGAAGCGAGTTCCGAAACAAGAGTTCATCATTAAAGCAAGGAGAGGATGAGGAGATGTCTGATGAACTCAGCGACAATTCATCGAGAATCCCAAAAGATGGATTTCCACAATTATGTGAACAAGGTGATAACATTTGTCAGATCAAATGATATAATGAGGTATGCTCGAGGAAAACATACACAATTAACCATTGGTTGAAGGGTGCACCCGTAATATGGGCTGGGTTGCACGACCAACGTTGGAATGGCGATTTAGCAACCAGCACACTAAATTGGAGTTGTTGTCCATTAACTCAAAAGCAATAGGGTTGCTAGAAATATTGAATTCTCACAACAGAGTTCACTTATTGGTATTCCAGTTGGAACACGGGGAGCAAGAGAAGGATGGTGATGACGAGAAGCATCACTATACCAAGAATTATTAAGAGGTGGAGCAATTCTCACAACATCCACGCCATAACAGATGGTAATACTCCAAGGTAGAACATATCATAAGCTAGATAGCAAGGAAATCAAGATACAACACAAAATATGAACAAGTTTGTGTTGGGGGAAGGCAAGAATGTTGTCGATGATAACACAATTCATCGAGGGGCAAGGATGGTATTTCTCATCCTAAATTTTGACACACAACTTGGAAGAAGTCAAATTGTTGACAATGATCACGACAAATTTGTCGAGAGGTTTTCAAGAAGATGTAATTGATCGATGATGACATCAAGTCAAAGGAATGATGAAAGCGAATGGTTATTGGAACCACGGGTAGGACACAAACTCGAAATCAAGTTTGCTGTTCAAGGAGAAGTGATATGACGAGGAAGCTCGATGCAAGATTAGATCACTGTCGAAATTTGTGCTCTGGGAAGAAGGACCAGGTAGCACAATTAAATTCGGCATGATAATGACATAGCCGAGCAGGCTAGGAATGACATGATCGAGTTCAAACTCGTAAGTAATGAAGTTTACCAAGAGTTGTTTAATCGTGGTGCGAACTCGATTCAGTTATCGATATCTTTGAGTGTTTAATAACACAGAGCTCGTGAAAAAAATATGGAATCAGTGAGAATGCAGTAGTTGATGAAGAACTCATAAGAAGTTATGCAGTTCCGTGATAATCTCGAGACACCAGGGGGGTAATACTCGACCATAGATCAAAGTAGAGGTTGGACTGGGGTATTGCTCTGCAGAAGACAAGTGCTTAAACTTGCACGAGAAATGGTATTTAAAGGAGAGCATGGTCGGAACCACGATTGCATAGGATCAATTCACCGATACCAAAAGATATTATATCAAGGAAATAGTTATTATTACAAGAAGCTTCCACGATAGGATTTACATCGTGCCCATGGGCATGAACACAAAGTTCAAGGTCAACTCCCATTTCTTCAATGCATAACCTTTCATTCACTTCTCGCTCTTATTAAAAATGAATTGATTATGGAAACCTACCTCGTGAATTACCAGAGGAGTATGACCCGTGAAAACTTTCGGGTTCACATAGATTAAGAAAAAGCATAGGTTCAACCCATCGGGGTATCTTAGGAACATATACCACAATCTTCTAGAAGTAATTAATACAAGCTCGAAAGTAGAGCATGGTTTAGAAAGCAGAGGATACAATTTACCAAAGGCATTATGTATCCGAGGAAAGGCTCACAAGGTTATTGAATATGGAGGACGTTGTCGGATAAAATTCAACAAATTATCTGGTGGCCCAAAGGGATCTGATGTGAGCATCGGTACTCAACCAGAGGAAGAAATAATGCAAAGAGATCACACTATAGAAACAACTGACTAATTCAAAGCTCAAATGCAAAAGAATTATGATTTCCGATCAAGGGAATAGAAGCAAATGCTCTGATTAAGGATGGATAAGTTGCGTAGGCTTAGGGGTACAATCGATGGCAATCCGATTGGTCGAGAACCACCTCATGTTTAAAATGATGTCTGAGTCGGAAGGATAAATCCTGAGGATTGCGAGCGACTCAAAATGATAGTGACAAAGGATGCCAATAAGATTACTAGACTTATGGGATTAACCATAATGTAAGCAAGCAAGAATTTCAAGAGCAATAGGCTGCTGAGGATTTTCGGAAGATCGAACGGTATTTCGAGGATTGGTAACATACATGAATGAACTGGGGATGAGTGGATACTCGGTAAGTGCGAGAAATTATCCGTAGGGGTATTCATGTGGCAAAGAACTGCAAGGCAGTAGGTGAGGGAGTCCTGGACTAAGGGGTCCTCGGGCGTCCGACCTGTTATTCATTGGGCCGGACTGATGGGCTGTGAAGGTATGAAGGCCGAAGAGTATACCCGTGTCCGGATTGGACTCTCCTTGGCGTGGAAGGCAAGCTAGGTGACCAACTATGAAGATTCCCTCTTATGTAACCGACCCCATGTAACCCTAGATCTCTCCGGTGTCTATATAAACCGGAGAGCGTAGTCCGGATAGACGGATACACATTACCATATTCACATAGGCTAGACTTCTAGGGTTTAGCCATTATGATCTCGTGGTAGATAAACTCTTGTAACACTCATATTCATCAAGATCAATCAAGCAGGAAGTAGGGTATTACCTCCATAGAGAGGGCCCGAACCTGGGTAAACATCGTGTCCCCCGTCTCATGTTACCATCGATCCTAGACGCACAGTTCGGGACCCCCTACCCGAGATCCGCCGGTTTTGACACGGACATTGGTGCTTTCCTTGAGAGTTCCACTGTGCCGTCGACAAGAGGCTCGATGGCCCCTTCGATCATCGATAATGACGCTGTCCAAGGAGGAACCTTCCTCCCCGGACGGATTTTTGTGTTCGGCGGCTTCGTACCGCGGGCCAACTTGCTTGGCCGTCTTGAGCAGATCGATAGCAACGCCCCTGGCTACCAGGTCATATTTGGAAGCTTGAACTACGTCGCGGATACCCGTGGAGACTTGATCTTCAATGGGTTTGAAACCGCAGCGATCGCTCCCCCTCGTCCCGATGAACATGACTTACATCTGTTATCGAATTACATCCAGGAGGTGGATCCTGTTGCTACAACGGCCTCAGAACCGAAGCAGATCATGCCCTCTGAGGCCACAAAGTCCACGGCGTTGGAGCCACACACGGACTCGACATCCTGCAATGTTTGCGTCAATGGAACTCCGGACTCGTCTCCGGCTATACGTTCCGGACCAGGTATGCCTGCGAACACCGAGCTGGATCGGTTATCGATTTTCGAATTTAGCGTCGCAGACATCTTCCAGCATTCACCTTTGGGTGACGTGCTAAACTCTTTAAAGAACTTGTCCTTGGAGGAGGACTCACAGCCGAACTATGTTCGGTTCGAGCTAGAGGCGAATGACGAGGAATTTTGGTTCCCACCCGCCACCCACTTCATAGCCACTGTCGATGACTTAACCGACGTGCTTGACTATGGCTCCGAAGACATCGACGACATGGACGACGATGCCGACAAGGAGCAAGGCCAAGACCCGCCATTTACTAGACATTGGACGGCCACCTCTTCGTACAACATGTACATGGTTGATACACCTAAAGGATCTGGCGACGACAAAGAAGAGCCAGATGCGAATAAAACCTCTGAGACGAAGTCCAAGCGCCGGCGGCCCAAACGCCGCTCTAAGCCCCGTCGCTCAAAGGATGGCAACACTGGCACCGGAGAAAATAGTACTCCGGGCGACGTCGAAAACAATGAAGACCCTGTCGGGGCTACATCCGAACAGGAGGAACATGACAACAGACAAGACAACCCTGACAAACATGCCATAGAAGATGACTCGGAGAACCATAGTTACTGTCCACCCTCCGAGGAGGAGACAAGCCTTGGCAACGAAGACTTCATCGTGCCTGAGGATCCTCTGGAGCAGGAGCGCTTTAGGCTTCAGCTCGTATCCACTGCAAGGAGCCTGAAAAAGAAACAACAGCAGCTTCAAGCTGAACAAGATCTGCTCGTCGACAGATGGACTGATGTCCTGACAGCCGAGGAATACGGCCTCAAGCGCCCAGCTAAGAGCTACCCAAAACGCAGACTGCTACCTCAACTCGATGAGGAGGCGCCAGAGCACATATCTCCCTCGCGTAATGCGGAACGACCACCACGTGGTCGAGACAGGGCGGCCGACCGGCCACCCCGCGGTCGGGATAAAGCGGCAACTCAGGCCGAACAACAACCCGCCCCACCGCCTCATAAAAATAGGGACGGAAGAGGTCGGGGTCATACGTACGACCTCCGGCAGACCCTGGACAGTAGAACAGGACACACAAGATCGATCTATGGATCGCGAGAACGTCCCTCGAGGCATGACGACGGCTACCTATTCGGACGTGACAAACCTAACCACGCCCGGGCCGAATGCCGCATACGGACTCCATCAGAGCTACGCCATGATGCGGCCCGATATAGAGGTGCCGCACACCCTCTCTGCTTCACAGATGAAGTACTGGATCATGAATTCCCCGAGGGGTTCAAGCCCATCAATATCGAATCATACGACGGCACAACCGATCCTGCAGTATGGATCGAGGATTTTATTCTCCATATCCATATGGCTCGAGGAGATGAACTCCACGCCATTAAATACCTCCCACTAAAGCTCAAAGGGCCAGCTCGGCACTGGCTTAACAGCCTGCCTAAAAATTCTATCGGCAGCTGGGAGGACTTGGAAGAAGCCTTCCTGGAAAACTTCCAAGGAACCTATGTCCGGCCACCAGACGCCGACGACTTAAGCCACATAGTTTAACAACCTGGAGAATCAGCCAAAAAATTCTGGACTAGGTTCCTAACCAAAAAGAACCAGATCATTGACTGTCCGGATGCTGAGGCCCTAGCAACCTTCAAACACAGCATCCGTGATGAATGGCTAGCAAGACACCTCGGCCAAGAAAAGCCGAAGTCTATGGCAGCCCTTACGGCACTCATGACCCGCTTTTGCGCAGGTGAGGACAGCTGGCTAGCTCGTAGCAAGAACACAGCCAGCAAGGCAGGCCCCTCCGAGACCAAGAACAGCACCAGCAAGCTCCGACGCAATAGACACAAACGCCGAAGCAATGGTGACAACACCGATGACACCACAGTTAACGCCGGATTCAGTGGCTCCAAGTCCGGCCAACGGTAGAAGCCCTACAAAAGAAACAATGAAGGACTTTCCAGCCTCGATCGCATACTCGACCGCTCGCGCCAGATACATGGCACCCCAGACAAACAAGCCAATCACACCAACAGAGACTGTTGGGTTTTCAAACAGGTTGGCAAGTTAAACGCTGAAAACAAAGAAAAGGGATCACAAAGTGAGGACGAGGATGAAGAGCCCCGACAGCAGAACACTGGGGGACAGAAGAAATTTCCCCCTCAAGTTAAAACGGTGAACATGATATACGCTACACACATCCCCAAAAAGGAGCGCAAGCGAGCACTTAGGGACGTCCACACGGTAGAGCCAGTCACCCCCAAATTCAATCCATGGTCATCATTCCCGATCACTTTCGATCGTCGAGATCACCCAACTAGTATCCGCCATGGCGGTTCAGCCGCACTAGTCCTCGACCCAATTATTGACGGGTTTCACCTAACACGAGTCCTGATGGACGGTGGTAGCAGCCTCAACCTGCTTTATCAGGACACAGTGCGGAAGATGGGCATTAACCCCTCACGAATCAAACCAACCAAAACTACCTTTAAAGGAGTCATACCAGGCGTAGAGGCCCGCTGTACGGGCTCAATCACGCTGGAGGTGGTCTTCGGTTCTCCGGACAACTTCCGAAGCGAAGAGTTAATGTTCGATATCGTCCCCTTCCGCAGCGGCTACCACGCACTGCTCGGACAAACCGCGTTTGCTAGATTCAACGCAGTGCCACAGTATGCTTATCTCAAGCTCAAGATGCCCGGTCCATGTGGCGTCATAACAGTCAATGGCAATACGGAACGCTCCATCCGAACAGAGGAGCACACCCCCGCCCTAGCAGCAGAGGTACAGAGCGGCCTTCTCAAGCAGCACGATGGTACGGCTGTCGAGCCCCTGGACATCATCAAGAGGTTTCGGACTACACTGCAGCAGGACAGCGCGGCTCGTCAAGAGCTCGATTAGCAATTCGGCCTCCATCCCAGTCCCGATGAAGTAGTGGCATTCGCACCACGCATACATAATTACGCACTCAAAATCCCATGGACATCGATGGAGGCACAAGTTAACCCGGGATCTACAGTCCGGCTAGACCGATCCCGGACACACATACTTTCACCTTTTTCTTTTTGTTTCAGGTTCCTTTTCTCATGGGCCTGATCACCAGTCCCTTCGAAGGATCGGCATACAAAGGAGGCAAGCAACATAGGTGCGTAGGGTAACCTCTATACGTTCTTCTTGACGGTATCTCCACTTATTTCTCAGGACCCGCATGCTGCGCCCTCTTGATCCCGGCATGTTAAATAGCCCGGATGCTTATCGCAGTATTTTGTACAAGATACGCCTTGACGTATCCATCCAGTTATAATGAAAATGGTTTGCGGCCCAGTTTCTGTGATTTTTGCTTCTTACGTCATTTTATTTCGATCTGCTTATCAGTTGCATCGGTACTCTTTTGTGCGTTTCATATTCGCCAGGGGCTACTTATCGCCCCACAATACGGCAGCAAAATCTGAACACTTCTTATATATAAGTTCAGCACCCCGAATTTAGCATTATATGCATTGGCTCCGAATCATGTCTTTGGTCAATAGTTGGGTTGCCCGGCTCCTGTGCTTGCTACCCTATGTTCCGCTCTATCGGCTAGGGTAGTAAAGGGAGAACTACTGCGATTGTGCCCTGGCCTTGACCGGATGAGCACCTCAGTAGAGAAAGCCGAAAACTGACTGTCATGATACGGCGAGAGCCGGTCAGCTGTTCGAGGGTTACAAAATCGTTGGAGATTTTTTCCGCGTTATGCGAAGGATCGGCACTTCCCGATCAGATGCTGACAGCACCCTGGCTTGGACCAGGGGCTGCGCACTTGCTTATTATAAAACTCCTATGGCTAAGTGAGGGCGTTTAAGCCGTATAGTCTGATTGCCTTGTTCGTTGCGCTAAACAATTCCTTCAAAGGACCATATAATTGGATCAAGATTGTTTAGATTCCATCCCGAACACCTCCGTACTACCTACGCGAGGGCAGAAGCCGACGACTGGCCAACCCTCAGATTACAAACAACACGGCCGCACAGGAGGAAACAATTAAAGCATAACAAAATTACATTACATGCTTTGTTTCCATAATACAAGGCAAGGGCAACATGAATACATTTATTCAAATACAATGTCCTGCGAACATTGAGCTGCCACAAGTCGAGACCCTTCTATGACATCCGCAAAATATCTCTCGGGTATGCGGTGCTCCTTGCCCTCCGGCGGCCCACTGGCAACTTCAATGGCATTCATCTTCGCCCACCACATCTTGCAACGAGCGAAGGCCATACGGGCACCTTCAATACAGGCAGAGCGCTTGACGACGTCCAGCCGCGGACAAGCTTCCACTAGCCGCTTCACGAGTCCGAAGTAGCTGCCGGGCATAGCTTCGGCTGGCCATAGTCGGATAATCAAATCCTTCATGGCTAGTTCGGCCACCCTGTGCAGCTCCACCAGCTGCTTCAGCTGATCGGTGGACACGGGATGCTCTGGCGTCGCATACTGCGACCAGAATAGCTTCTCCGTAGAACCCCCTCCTTCGGCTCGGTAGAACTCCGCAGCGTCTGATACGCTGCGTGGTAGATCCGCAAAAGCCCCTGGGGAACTCCGAACCCGGGTTAGTAAAAGGTACTGCTTCTCCGCATACTTGCTTTGCATCTTAAAAGCCTTACCCGCCGTGATCTTCTTGGCCTCCTGGATCTCCTGGAGAGCGGCCTGGGCCTCATTCCGTGCGGTCTCTGTGCTCTGACGAGCCTCGGTGAGTTCGCCCCCTCGAGCCGATGCATCATGCTCCAAGGTCTCACATTTTTTCACCGCATCCTGGAGCTCCTGCTGGATTTCTTTGACCCGGGCCTCGAGCTTCTTACGGGCGCTTGCTACTGGACAGCCTTCTCCTCGGCCTCGCCCAGGGCCTTCCTCAGGGCCTCGACCTCGGTCGCGGCTCCTGCACATATTACGACACTACATTCAATACACAGCGCCTATGCTTTCCGAATACACAGCAAGTCGTTACTCACCTTGCTGCTCCTGGAGCCGAAGCTTAACCTCGCCGAGCTCGCTCTCGGTCCGCTCCAGCCTCTGCCTCAGTTCAGAGACTTCGGCAGCATGTGAGGTCGCGGCCAACAGCGACGCCTGCTTATGCATACCTATCACGTTAGTCTCCTACAATAAAAGATTGATCCTCTGTCCGGTTCTTCTCACCGAGCACCGGACAGTGTCTCAAGGGCTACTGACTACATGGGGTTTTTCTCTTTCTATGTCACTTACCTTGAAACCTGTCAACATGTTGCTGCAGGCTTCGTTCAGTCCACTCTTGGTGGACTGAACCTTCTCGATCACCGCGCCCATAAGGACACGGTGCTCGTCCATAACGGAGGCGCCTTGTAGCGCCTCCATCAGGTTATCCGGCGTCCCTGGATGGACAGGGACCACCAGCGGAAGCGGCGCACCCCCTCCTTCAAAGGGGGCTGCTCGCCCGACTCCGGAGCCATATGGGTCTCCGGAATCATATTCGGCTGAGGGCTAAACTGGATGCGACCCTCTTTGTCAGTTTCCATGGGGATCGGCTCCCCCATGTGTCCGGCAGTGGAGGTCTCGCCTTGTGGCGCCTCCCGGACAGCGTCCTGGGCCCCTCCCTTCGGAGCGGTTCTCCGGGACAACACTTCGGTGTCGTCCCTGGCCCCGAGGGAGTAACCAGGCGGTGGCGACATGCTTGCCATCTCCGACGGAGCCAACGAACCTCCAGACGAGGATCGTTGGATTAGGTCGCGGGCCGGACTGCAATAGTATAGTTAACTATGTCAAGATAATGGAGAGAAAGGGCCGGTTGTGCGCACGAGCGAGCCATGTCACTTACGATGCGGCCTGGGGCTTAGTGCGGGGGCGTCGTTCTGGACTGCTGTCAACGTCCCACGCGGTGTTGACCGCTGGGACACCCTTCCCCTTCTTGGGCGTTTCCGCCTCCAGATGCGCCGAAGCCGCCCTCTTCTTCTTCCTCTCCTCAGGGGGAGGGTTCTTTTCTTCCTCCTCCTCCTCTTCCTCGTCATTGTCCTCAGGGACAGAGGAATGAGCTTCATCGTCTTTGGACGTCGCGTCCGAAGTGCCCTTGCAATGGGGGCCACTCTTGGCCCCCTTTGCCTTCTTCTTGGCCTTCTTCTCCGGCGCCTTATATGGCGCCGGCACCAGCATCTTGGCTAGACGCGGGATGACTGGTTCTTCAGGCAGCGGAGCCGGACACTGGATCCGCTTCGACCTCTCCGTCCAGTCCTGAAAAGAGCAATAATAAAAGCTCAGACATCATCCTCGAAACAATAAAGTTGGGGATACGTCAGAAATAACATACCTCGCTGGCAGGGTGTTTACAATCGTGACCACGGTCTAAGTCCGTGGCCGATGGCTTCTCATTGCCCTTAAAGGGAAACTTCCAGGCGCCTTCGTGAGTAGTCTCGAAGAGCCTTATCAAGGTCTGGTGCTTCTTCGAATTGAATTCCCACAGAGGGCGGCTTCAGCGCTGGCACGGAAGAACCCGGCGAAACAGCATCACCTGGATTACGTCAACAAGCTTGACATTCTTGGTCACCATGCTCTGAACACGCGTCTGCAGCGCTATCAACTCGTCAGGTGAACACCAGTCCGGACTCTTCTCGACCGAGGAGGTGAGTCGCATAGGAGCACCAGAGCGGAATTCGGCGGCTGCGGCCCAAGTGGTGCCGCGAGGTTCTGTGATGTAGAACCACTGCTTCTGCCACTCCTTTACTGTCTCCACAAAAGTGCCCTTGGGCCAGGAGACGTTGGATAGCTTGCTCACCATGGCTCCCCCGCACTCCGCGTGCTGGCATCCACCACCTTCGGCTTCACGTTGAAGACTTGGAGCCACAGCCTGAAGTGGGGTTGGATGCGGAGGAAGGCCTCACACACGATGATAAACACCGAGATGTTGAGGAAGGAATTTGGGGACAGATCATGGAAATCTATCCCGTAATAATACATCAGCCCTCGGACGAAAGGGTGGAGTGGAAACCCTAGCCCGCGGAAGAAATGGGGGATGAATACTACCCTCTTGGTGGGCTTCAGCGTGGGGACGACTTGTCCCTCGGCCGGCAGACGGTGGGCGATCTCCTTCGTTAAGTATCCGGCCGCCCGAAGCTCAGTAATGTCCTCCTCCTTGATGGAGGAGACCATCCACTTGCCCTAACCACCGGATCTGTACATGGTTGCTTGAGTGGAAAGGAGATGAGAACTTGGGCGCTGGAGCTCGAGATTGGAAAGGCGGAGACAGAGAGAGAGCGTGAGAAGAGGAAGAGGGAATCCTTATCCCCTTACAAAGGCAGCAAATATTAAACGCCTCCTCACTCGCCTTAAGATTCGCCTATTCCCAAGGGTTGTATAAATGACACGGTTGGGTTACCCATGCCCGCATTGATGAGAATCCCGCAATAAGGGGACACGATCTCTGCTTCGACAGGACGTGCCAATTACAACCGCGTCTCGAAACGTGGGATGGCAGATGAAAACGGTTCGAAATTATGACCGGACAGACGTGATGTCGTGTTGTGAAAAAGTTGTCAACAGATTAGATTCATGCAAATATTATATTCTCTCTGCGGTTGTGTGTGGAATACATTACAGGTCTGGATATAATCATCGCATCCGAAGACTATCGTGGAGGTCGGAAAAGGGCAACCTGCCTTGCAATGCCGGAGACAATCTGCGCGCCGGACTCCTCGTCATTGAAGCCAGGTTCAGGGGCTACTGAGGGAGTCCTGGACTAAGGGGTCCTTGGGCGTCCGGCCTGTTATTCATTGGGCCGGACTGATGGGCTGTGAAGGTATGAAGGCCGAAGACTATACCAGTGTCTGAATTGGACTCTCCTTGGCGTGGAAGGCAAGCTAGGCGACCAACTATGAAGATTCCTTCTTATGTAACCGACCCCATGTAACCCTAGATCTCTCCGGTGTCTATATAGACCGGAGAGCATAGTCCGGATAGACGGATACACATTACCATATTCACATAGGCTAGACTTCTAGGGTTTAGCCATTACGATCTCGTGGTAGATCAACTCTTGTAACACTCATATTCATCACGATCAATCAAGCAGGAAGTAGGGTATTACCTCCATAGAGAGGGCCCGAACCTGGGTAAACATCGTGCCCCCCTTCTCCTGTTACCATCAATCCTAGACGCACAGTTCGGGACCCCCTACCCGAGATCCGCCGGTTTTGACACCGACAGTAGGCACAAAGTATTCTCGGAACATTAGAGAGAATTTCGGGGTATCTTGTAATAACAAGATCAACGGGGAATGATTGTATGAATGGCAAGTGTACTTGGTTATCCATTGGGGTTTATCGATGGAATGGAAGTGCAAAAGCGATGGCACAAAGTATCGAGGGAACATCGGAGAGTAACTTTGGAATCTTCTAGTGCATCAAGCGATCATCTGTATCGAGTGGCTCTCCGGAAGGAAGTAGTTACGAGAACCTAGAGTTAGAGTTAGTAAAACCATTTAACCCAAGTAGAAGAGAGATAAGAGTCCCAGAGTATAGACGAGGAATAAAAGATCCTAATACCACCCAATGGCGACGTGGGCCCGTAAGCCACACAACCATGTTAGTAAATGTTTAGCAATGACTAGACTCAACGTCGGCCAAGGAGTGTTGAAGGGGGATTCCTACAGGCAGTCGGCTCTGATACCAACTTGTGACGCCCCCGATTCAATCGTACACAAATCATACACGCAAATGTGTACGATCAAGATCAGGGACTCACGGGAAGATATCACAACACAACTCTAAAAATAAAATAAGTCATACAAGCATCATAATACAAGCCAGGGGCCTCGAGGGCTTGAATACAAGTGCTCGATCATAGGAGAGTCAGCGGAAGCAACATATCTGAGTACAGACATAAGTTAAACAAGCTTGCCTTAAGAAGGCTAGCACAAACTGGGATACAGATCAAAAGAGGCGCAGGCCTCCTGCCTGGGATCCTCCAAAACTACTCCTGGTCATCCTCAGCGGCCTGCACGTAGTAGTAGGCAACTCCGGTGTAGTAGGAGTCGTCGTCGACGGTGGCGTCAGGCTCCTGGGCTCCAGCATCTGGTTGCGACAACCAGGAAGAAAAGGAAAGGGGGAAAAAGGGGGAGAAAAGCAACCATGAGTACTCATCCCAAGTACTCGCAAGCAAGGATCTACACTACATATGCATGGGTATATGTGTAAAGGGGCTATATCGGTGGACTGAACTGCAGAATGCCATAATAAGAGGGGGATAGCTAGTCCTATCGAAGACTACGCTTCTCGCAGCCTCCATCTTGCAGCATGTAGAAGAGAGTAGATGGTAAGTTCACCAAGTATCATCACATAGCATAATCCTACCCGACGATCCTCTCCTCGTCGACCTGTGAGAGAGCGATCACCGGGTTGTATCTGGCACTTGGAAGGGTGTGTTTTATTAAGTATCCGGTTCTAGTTGTCATAAGGTCAAGGTACAACTCCGGGTCGTCCTTTTACCGAGGGACACGGCTATTCGAATAGATAAACTTCCCTGCAGGGGTGCAACACATTACCCAACACGCTCGATCCCCTTTGGCTGGACATACTTTCCTGGGTCATGCCCGGCCTCGGAAGATCAACACGTCGTAGCCCCACCTAGGCACAACAGAGAGGTCAGCATGCCGGTCTAAATCCTATGCGCGCAGGAGTCTGGGCCCATCGCCCATTGCACACCTGCACGTTGCGTACGCGGCCGGAGAGCAGACCTAGCAACCTCCATTACTGTAACACCCTGAGAATCATGCTACAGTAACCCCCTATGATTAAGCTAATCATGTGCTAAACGGGGCTTGATCACATTTGGATCACCTTCCTTTTCAAACTCCTAGTTCAAACTTCAAATATAATTAAAGTGGAAAATAAAAGTTTTCAAAAATTCAAACAAAAATGTTCAGTGGGTGCTAAATAATACACTGGTAATTATGGTGGAGAAAACACATTTTTATAAAATGTCTAAATACTTTTAAATGAAATAAAAACAGAAAAGGAGATAAACAAATAAAAAGAAAACAGCAAACAGAAATAGGCAGAGAAAAAAAAAGAAAAAAAGGAAAAAGGGCCCGCTTCCCCCCCCCCACTGCCCCCCCGGCCCAAACTGGGCCGCAGCCGCGACCCCGGCCCAGCCCACCTTCCCCCCCGCGTCCCCTTCCTGTTCCCCCGACCGGGTCGGAACGGGGCGCGTCGCCGCCGAACCCCCTCGCCGGCGGTGAACCCCGCGAGAGGATAAGGGCGCCAGCGGCCCCCGCTCCCTCGGGCCTCTCTCCCACTCACCCCGCTCACTCCCTCGGCCTCTGCGCCTCTCCCCCCGGATCCACGCCGCTCTCCTCTTCCCCACGCCCGACGCGCTCGCCGCCGTTCCCGTCGTTCACGCGGCCACCGTGCCCCACTCGCCACCTCGCCGTGTCGTACGACGTCGCCGCCCTCGACTGCACCCCCTCCGCCTCTCCGCCGAAGCTCGGAGCCACTGCATCGGCCTCCCCGAGCTCGCCTTCATCTTCGGACGCCGACGACCCCCTTCTTCCCCGGCACCGACCTGCTGCTTCTAAGCACCCACGGGCCTTTCTTGCGCCACGCGGTGAGCTCCTCTACCTCCTCCCCCACTCCGCTAGCTCGCCCACGCTCCCTAGCTTTCCCCCCACGCGCGCCCGAACGCCGCGCCGCGGAGCTCGCCGCCGGCGGGTCTCCGGTGACCAAATGGTCACGGGGTCAAGCCCGTTGCACTCCCCGCCGTTTGTAGATGCCCCCCAGCCCCTCCGCTTTCTCGTTAGCTCGCCGTAGATATGTTTCCGTCGGGCACCCGTAGCTCCTCGCCGCCGGCGAGTTCGTAGCGCTCGTCTCCGGCCGTTCCAGCCCCTCCGACCACCGCCGTTGGCCGCGCGACGTCGAGACGCGTCGAACGCGCCCAGCCACGCCCCCGGAGACCCCCTGTGCGTGAAACCCGTACCCCTCCCGAGCCGCGCCGCCGTGCGTCTGGTCGCCGGCGTTGCTCCGGCGCCGGCCGCCGACGTGGCACACCTGGGGCCACCCCCTGGGTCACTGCCAGTGGCCCCCACGGGTCCCAGTTGACTGGGTTGACCCAGTCAACTGCTGACTGGGCAGGCCCAGTCACTGACATGCGGGCCCCGCCGTAATAATTAAAAAGAAAAGAAAAAGAAAATGTTTTATAAATAAAATTAATTAGTTTAAATAATCTCTCACTGACAGGTGGGCCCAGTAGTTAATTAACTAAAAACTAATTAGTTTAATCCTCTGTTAACCCACTGTCTATGACAGGTGGGTCCCCCGTGTCAGTTTGACCAGTCAACCCGGACTGTTGACTGCTGACGTCACTCCTACGTCATGCTGACGTCATATCCCTTTTTCTGTTAATTAAATAATTCCAGAAATTCAAATGAACTTTGAAAATTCATATCTTTTAAACCGTAACTCGGATGAAAATGTTTTCTATATGAAAGTTGCTCAGAACGACGAGACGAATCCGGATACGCAGTCCGTTCGTCCACCACACCTCCCTAACCTATCGAACTAGCAACTTTCCCCCTCCGGTCCGTCTGTCCAAAAACGCGTAACATCGGGAATACCTCCCGGATGTCCCCCCCCCTTCACCGATACCACTTGCTGTCGCGTTAGGACACCCCTAGCACCGGTCATTGTCATGTCACGCGTCGTCATGCTTATGTTTGCATTGTATTTACTGTTTCTTCCCCCTCTTCTCTCCGGTAGACTACGAGACCGACACTGCTGCTGCCCAGTTCGACTACGGAGTCGACGACCCCTCCTACTTGCCAGAGCAACCAGGCAAGCCCCCCCCTTGATCACCAGATATCGCCTACTCTACTCTCTACTACTTGCATTAGAGTAGTGTAGCATGTTACTACTTTCGATATCCTATTCTGATGCATAGCCTATCCTTGCTACTATTGTTGATACCTTTACCTGCAATCCTACTTGCTTAGTCTAGGATGCTAGATTTCCATCAGTGGCCCTACATTCTTGTCCGTCTGCTGTGCTACACTATCGGGCCGTGATCACCTGGGCGGTGATCGCGGGTATATACTTATATACTATATACATGACACATGTGATGACTAAAGTCGGGTCGGCTCGTAGGAGTACCCGCAAGTGGATCTTTGTGGCGGAGCGACAGGGCAGGTTGAGACCGCCTAGGTAAGAGGTGGGCCTGGCCCTGGTCGGCGTTCGCGGATACTTAACACGCTTAACGAGATCTTGGTATTTGATCTGAGTCTGGCCATTTGGTCTATACGCACTAACCATCTACGCGGGAGTAGTTATGGGTATCCCGGCGTCGTGGTATCAGCCGAAGCCTTCGTGACGTCAGCGACTGAGTGGCGCGCGCCGTGTTGGACCGCTTTGACGTAACCGCCGTGATCGTGTGGGTTGCTAGGTCTGCTCGCGGCCGCGTTCGCAACGTGCAGGTGTGCATAGGGCGATGGGCCCAGACCCCTGCGCGCTTAGGATTAGACCGGCGTGCTGACCGCTCTGTTGTGCTTAGGTGGGGCTGCGACGCGTTGATCTTACGAGGCCGGGCATGACCCAGAAAAGTGTGTCCGGCCAATTGGGATCGAGCGTGTTGGGTTATGTGGTGCACCCCTGCAGGGAAGTTTATCTATTCGAATAGCCGTGTCCCTCGGTAAAAGGACGACCCGGAGTTGTACCTTGACCTTATGACAATTAGAACTGGATACTGAATAAAATACACCCTTCCAAGTGCCAGATACAACCCGGCGATCGCTCTCTAACAGGGCGACGAGGAGGGGATCGCCGGGTAGGATTATGCTATGCGATGCTACTTGGAGGACTTCAATCTACTCTCTTCTATATGCTGCAAGATGGAGATGGCCAGAAGCGCAGTCTTCGACAGGACTAGCTATCCCCCTTTTAATTCTGGCATTCTGCAGTTCAGTCCACTGATATGCCCCTTTACACATATACCCATGCATATGTAGTGTAGCTCCTTGCTTGCGAGTACTTTGGATGAGTACTCACGGTTGCTTCTCTCCCTCTTTTTCCCCCTTTCCTTTCTATCTGGTTGTCGCAACCAGATGTTGGAGTCCAGGAGCCAGACGCCACCGTCGACGACGACTCCCACGGCACTGGAGGTGCCTACTACTACGTGCAGGCCGCTGACGACGACCAGGAGTAGTTAGGAGGTCCCAGGCAGGAGGCCTTGCCTCTTCGATCGTTGCTACTTTTGTGCTAGCCTTCTTAAGGCAAAACTTGTTTAACTTATGTCTGTACTCAGATATTGTTGCTTCCGCTGACTCGTCTGTGATCGAGCACTTGTATTCGAGCCCTCGAGGCCCCTGGCTTGTATTATGATGCTTGTATGACTTATTTATGTTTTAGAGTTGTGTTGTGATATCTTCCCGTGAGTCCCTGATCTTGGTCGTACACATTTGCGTGCATGATTAGTGTACGGTCAAATCGGGGGCGTCACAATTACAAAGGAAGTTGCGTTACGCAGTCCAACCCGGCGCGTGCCGCTCAGTCGCTGAGGTCAAGAAGGCTTCAGCTGATACCACGACGCCGAGTGCCCATAATTGTTCCCGCGTAGTCGGTTAGGCCAGTGGCCAGACTCAGATCAAATACCAAGATCTCGTTAAGCGTGTTAATTGAAGTATCCGCGAACGCCGACCAGGGCCAGGCCCACCTCTCTCCTAGGTGGTCTCAACCTGCCCTGTCGCTCCGCCACAAAGTAACAGTCGGGGGCCGTCGGGAACCCAGGCCCACCTCTACCGGGATGGAGCCACCTGCCCCTTCAACCCCCATCTCCGAACAGCATCATAAGTAATGTAACAGTATAAAGTATATAGCATATGCCCGTGATCACCTCCCGAGTGAGCACGGCCCAGTAGTGTAGCATGGCAGACGGACAGGAATGTAGGGCCACTGATGGAATACTAGCTTCCTATACTAAGCATTTAGGATTGCAGGTAAGGATAACAACTGTAGCAACAATGACAGGCTATGCATCAGAATAGGATTAACCGAAAGCAGTAACATGCTACACTACTCTAATGCAAGCAGTAGAGAGAAGGAATAGGCGATATCTGGTGATCAAGGGGGGGCTTGCCTGGTTGCTCTGGCAAGTAGGGGTCGTCAACAACGTAGACGATCGGGGAACCAGCAGCGGCGTCAGTCTCGTAGTCTACCGGAGAGAAGAGGGGGAAGAAACAATGAATATAATGCAAACAGATGCATATCGATGCATGACATGACAAGTAACGGTGCTAGGAGTGCCCTAACGCAGTAGGAGGTGATACCGGTGAAGGGGGGAAACATTCGGGAAAATATCCCCGGTGTTTCGCGTTTTCGGACAGATGAATCGGAGGGGAAAAGTTGCGAGTTTGCTATGCTAGGGATGTGTGGCGGACGAACGGGCTGCGCATCCGGATTCTTCTCGTCGTTCTGAGCAACTTTCATGTACAAAGTTGTTCCATCCGAGCTACGGTTTATTTTATATTAATTTTAAAAGATTTAAATCATTTTCAGCATTTATATAATTATTTTAATTCAACATTATCCAGAATAGTGTTTGCCGACGTCATCATGACGTCAGCAGTCAACAGAGGTGTTGACTGGGTCAAACTGACGTGTGGGTCCCAGCTGTCATTCTCTATTTAGGTTAATTAGGATTTAGCTAATCTAATTACTGTTTTAATTAAACTAACTAGTTAATTAGATTAATTAAACATGATTAATTAACTTAATTAATTAATTTTATTAATTCATAATTATTATTTTTATTATTTTTTCCCGCCTGTCATTGGGCCAAAGGCCTATCGGGTTCGGGCGCTTGGGTGCGGGTGTCACCCGAGGGAGCGCTGGGCGCTAGCGGGCGAACCTGATGGGCATGAGCGGGGCATTGCCCGCCATGGCGCTGGGTCAGGCTCTGGCCAAGGCGGGGCTCGCCGGCCAGCTACGATAGCGTAGAGAGGGAGCTCCGGCAGGCAGCGGCTGCAGGGCGACGCGAGGCGCGGAGCGCCGACCAGCATGGCAGCCGCGGGCGGCAGCGGCTGCAGCAGCCGCAGCTTGCAGGCGCAGGAGGGCGGTGGGGAGCGCAGGTGGTCGCGTGGAGGCGCGGGTGCGCAGGTGCGGCGAGCGCGAGCGCTAGGCCGGGCACGCGGATGGCAAGGGCAAGCAGCCGAGGGGGGGACGACGACGCGGCTGGCGCGGCTGTGGGCGCGCGGGCGCGCGCGGTCCACGACAACGACGGGTAGGGCATAGGGCAGAGCGGGACCGGGCGAAGTGCAGCTCGGGCGCGGTGGCTGGCGGCGTCGAGCGAGGCAACGGTGCGGGCTCGCGCGCCAGGGCGCGTGCGGAGGCGCGCTGGGCGCAGCCCCGAGCGGTGTGCAGGGAAGGGTGCGGGGCGAGGGCCGATGTGGCTGGCCCAAGTGCGGGTCGAGCATGGCGGCGGCGCGATTGCTGGCAGTGGCGCGTATGCGGGCGACGGCGGTCGGAGGCGGAGGCCGCGGCGTGCGTTGCAGTGAGCAGGGGAGGGCGCGCCACGGGCGGTAGCAAGGCAGAGGAGGAAGGAGGGGGCCTCACGAGGTAGATGTAGGTCAATGGCAGCGGGGCTTGAGGTGGGGGACGGGGACGACGCACGCAGGGGAGGAGACGAGGTCGAGGCGATCCGGTGATGGCGACGGGGCGGCGTTCACCGGGGTTGGCGCAGAGGCGGGAGGCCGGCGTCGGGCGTTGAGGGCGCGGTCGCCCCGATCCCGATCTGGATCGGGGGAGTGAGTGGAGAGAGCGAGTGGGGGAGTGGGGATCATGGGGTGGGTTAGGGTTTGCGGGGGTGGACCGGGGGATATAGCGGTTAGGTGGGCCGGGGGAGGGGCCTTGGTCGGTTGGCTGCTTAGCTGGGCCGGTTGGCCCAGTTGAGGGGGGGGGGGTTGTTGTTCTCTTTTTGTTTTATGTTTTTGGTTTGTTTTGTCTTTTCTTATTCTTTTATGTTTTCTTTTAATCTTTAATAGATTTTAGTTTAAATAAAATACAGTAATAGTCCCTAAATTAGTATTACTAAATATCCCACTCCCACAAGCAATTTAGCACATTTTAGAAAGTAGTTTGTATTTGTTTATTAATTTTACGAGCATTTAATTAATAGTTTTACCATTATTTTATTTATTATAGTGCATTTAACTACTTTATAACAGTGTGTCTTCTCCACCAATATTTATTATGAATTACTTGCTACATTTAGAACATTTTAGTTTTGACTTTTGAAAACTTTTCTAGTTTGACTTTATTTCAAATTTAAATTTGAACAAGTTTTGAAATCGCGAGATTATCAACAGTAATCGTGGTGACGTGGCAACATTAGTAGAGGGTTACTATAGCTTAATTATCCGAGCGTCACACAGCACCACGTCCCCCGACGTGCGCCTCACCCCTCTCGGCTCCACCACTCCTCTGTCTCTGTGTGCATGACATGCGGGCCAGCTGAACTGTGGCGACCATCAAATTTCTACCACAACCACATGCGATTCCCCTGACGCTGCTCGCACCCATGACACCAGACGTCCGCCAACCTGCGCCTCACCCCTCTCGGTCCCACCGCCCCTCTGCTTTTATGAGAATGACATGTGGGCCAGCCGCATTTAGGGTCTACATGTCATTGACTCAAAGGCAGGTGCACTAACCCGCTCAAGCTCGGTCCCATGGGCCTTGAGAGGGAAGTGTAACTCCTGCGCCAGGGCTTGTGGTGCTCCCGCAGTACGAACTCGTGCCAAACTCAGAATTTGTTTCTTGTACTACTACCAACATGCCAGCCCGTGCGGTGCAATGGATCCAAAGTAGTAGAATAATACTTGTTCACAAACTTGAAATATAAACACTCTAGTTTTGATATACATATATCCGTAAATATAAATTATGCTTCACTGAAGACATATTCCTCGGGCTATTTTGATGAGGTGTGTGCCTGTTTGTCATGGGATGGAAGAGAGACTGATAACCCACAAGTATAGGGGATCAATTGTAGCCTTTCTCGATAAGTAAGAATGTCGAACCAAACAAGGAGCTATAGGTAGAACAAATATTCCCTCAAGTTCTATCGACCACCGATACAACTATACGCATGCTTAATGTTCGCTTTACCTAGAGCAAGTATGAAACTAGAAGTACTTTGTAGGTGTGGTAAGATAGGTTTGCAAGATAATAAATAGTACCTAAATAAAAACTACCAGCTGTTTAGATAAATAAATAGTTAAGTTAGTATAGCGAGTGTGGAAAGTGGTGGTAGGAGTTACAGAATTGTCCCTAAGCAATTGACTACGTTACTAGACCGATAGAAAGTTTTATGTGGGAGAGGCCATTGCTAGCATGTCATCCCTTACTTGGAATTCTATGCACTTATGATTGGAACTATAAGAAAGCATCTACAACTACTAATGTTCATTAAGGTAATACCCAACCATAGCATTAAGATATATTGGCCCCCCTTCAATCCCATTTGCATCAATTTCTATGCTAGGCTGAAGCTGCTGTCACCCTTGCCCTCCAATACATAGTCCTATCAAGATACAACTAATCCTATGGTGTGATCCACACGCACGCTCATATGATGGGTACCAAAGGATAGCAACATAACCACAAGCAAATTAAACCAATCATAACAATTCACCAATCACCGATAGGACAACAAAAATCTACTCAGACATCATAGGATGGCAACACATCAATGGATAATAATATGAAGCATAAAGCACCATGTTCAAGTAGAGGGTACAACGGGTTGCAGGAGAGTGGACCGCTGTAGATAGATGGGGGAAGGTGATGGAGGTGTTGGTAAAGATGACGGAGTTGTTGGAGTATATCGCCGTCACATGATGATTGCCCCGGCGGTGTTCCGGCGCCACCGGGAGAGAGGCGGAGAGAGCCTCCCTCCTTCTTCTTCTTCCTTGACCTCCCCCTAGATGGGAGGAGGGTTTCCCCTTTGGTCCATGGTCTCCATGGCAGCGAAGGGGCGACAGCCCCTCCGAGATTCGATATGTCTCTCTGTTTCTCTTCTGTTTCGCGACCCCTGTTTCTGGCCTTTCACCATTTCTTAAATTCCCGAAGATCTGTAACTCCGATTGGGCTGAAATTTTAACATGATTTTTACTCGGATATTAGCTTTCTTGCAGCCGAAGAAGGGCACCAACCGCCTTACGGGGTGGCCACAAGCCCCTGCCCGCGCCCTGGGTAGGGGGCGCGCCTCAAGGGCTTGTGGTCCCCTCGGGCATCGTCTCGCGTTGATTCTTTTTCCCAAAAATCACATATATTCCAAAAAAATCTTTGTAAGTTTTTATCGCGTTTGGACTTGGTATGGATATTCTATGAAACAAAAAACATGCAACAAACAGGAACTGACACTGGGCGCTGGATCAATATGTTAGTCCCAAAAATAGTATAAAAAGTTGCCAAAAGTATAGGAAAGTTGTAGAATATTGGCATGAAACAATAAAAAAATATAGATACGATGGAGACATATCAGCATTCCAAGCTTAATTTCTGCTCGTCCTCGAGTAGGTAAATGATAAAAAAGATAATTTTTGATGTGGAATGCTACCTAGCATAATCCTGATCATGTAATCTAATAAAGCAATTCAAAGCAATAGTCTATCAAATGACATTAACACAATAATACTTCAAGCATACTAATAAAGCAATCATGTCTGCTCAAAATAACATGCCCAAAGAAAGTTATCCCTACAAAATCATATAGTCTGGCTATGCTTCATCTTCATCACACAAAGTATTTCATCATGCACAACCCCGATGACAAGCCAAGCAATTGTTTCATACTTTTAATGTTCTCAAGCCTTTTCAACTTTCACGCAATACTTGAGCATGAGCCATGGATATAGCAGTATAGGTGGAATAGAATATGATGGTGGAGGTTGTGTGGAGAAGACAAAAAGGAAGAAAGTCTCACATCGACGCGGCTAATCAACGGTCTATGGAGATGCCCATCAATTGATGTCAATGCGAGGAGTAGGGATTGCCATGCAACGGATGCACTAAGAGATATAAGTGTATTAAAGCTCAAACTGAAAACTAAGTGGGTGTGCATCCAACTTGCTTGCTCATGAAGACCTCGGGCATTTGAGGAAGCCCATTGTAGGAATATACAAGCCAAGTTCTATAATGAAAATTCCGACTAGTATATGAAAGTGATAACTCAACAGACTCTCTATATGAAGAACATGGTGCTACTCTAAAGCACAAGTGGGGGAATCATAGTATCCATCATCCTTTCCTCACTAAGACAATGCTCTAATAATGATGATCATCACACTTTTATTTACTTACAACTCGATATCTAGAGCAAAGTATGACTAGATATGAATGACTCTGGAAGTGTACCAGGATGTGCAATGATCTAGCATAACAAAGATATCAAAAAACGGACAAGCCATGAAAATATCATGCTAGCTATCTTACGATCATGCAAAGCAATATGACAATGAATGCTCAAGTCATGTATATGATGATGATGGAAGTTGCATGGAAATATATCTTGGAATGGCTATGGAAATGCCATGATAGGTAGGTATGGTGGCTGTTTTGAGGAAGATATAAGGAGGCTTATGTGTGATAGAGCTTATCATATCACGGGGTTTTGATGCACCAGCGAAGTTTGCACCGACTCTCGAGGTGAGAAAGGGCAATGCACGGTACCGAAGAGGCTAGCAATGGTGGAAAGGTAAGAATGCATATAATCCATGGACTCAACATTAGTCATAAAGAACTCACATTCTTATTGCAAAAGTTTATTATCCATCAAAACAAAGTACTAATATGCATGCTCCTAGGGGGATAGATTTGTAGCAAAAGACCATCGCTCGTCCCCGACCGCCACTCATAAGGAAGACAATCAAAAATAAATCATGCTCCGACTTCATCACATAACGGTTCACCATACGTGCATGCTTCGGGAATCACAAACCTTAACACAAGTATTTCTACCAATCCACAATTACTCACTATCATGACTCTAATATCACCATCTTTATATCGCAAAACTATTGCAAGTAATCAAACATATCATATTCAGTGATCTACAAGTTTTATGTAGGATTTTATGACTAACCATGTGAATGACCAATTCCTGTCAACTCCCTAAATAGATATAAGCCAAGCATGCGAGTTTAATCTTTCTACAAAAGATATGTCCATGCTCTAACAAATATAAGTGAAGCAAAAGAGCATTCTACAAATGGCGGTTTTCTATATGTAGAGAAACAGGCAATCCAAACTTCAAATGATATAAGTGAAGCACATGAAGCATTCTATAAAGCCATACTCAAAAGATATAAGTGAAGTGCATGAAGCATTCTTAAATCAACCAAGGACTTTCTCATACCAGCATGGTGCATAAAATAAGAAGGAAAAATAAACACAAAAGACGCTCCAAGAATTTGCGCATATCATGTGATGAATAAAAATATAACTCCAAGTAAAATTACCGATGGTCGTTAGAAGTAAGAGGGGATGCCTTCCGGGGCATCCCCATGCTTAGTTGCTTGGGAGTCCTTGAATATCACCTTGGGGTGCCTCGGGCATCCCCAATATTAGTCTCTTGCCACTCCTTATTCCTTCATCCATCGTGATCTCCCCCAAAACTTGAAAACTTCAATCACACAAAACTTAACAAAACGCTCGTGAGATCCATTAGTATAATAAAACAAATCACCACTTTAAGTACTGTTGCAAACCCATTCATATTTTGTTTTTGCATTGTATCTACTATATTATAACTTCTCCATGGCTTATACCACTGATAAAATTGATAGTTTCATCAAAACTAGCAAAACAATGCATCAAAAACAGAATCTGTTCAAACAGGACAGTCTGTAGTAATCTAAAAATTCACCATGCTTCTGTAACTCCAAAAATTCTGAAAAAATAGAATAAAATAAACAATCTATATAGCAGTATTGTGTACAACTTTCAGAAACTTTTGACATTCCAGTAAAAATGTAAATTCACGCGCTACAGCCAAAGTTTCTGTTTTTGCACTGCACATACCGAACAAGCAATCTAATCATCCTAAAGGCAAATCTTGGCACATTATTTTTATAATACAATGGATTTGTATAAGGGGATAATTATTTTTGTTGAAAATTTTGTATAATTCAAGATTTGCAAAGTTTCCATGGGCATGAACAAAGTTCAAGGAGCTCCCCCACTTCAACGGTGCTCGTCCTTCTTTCTTTCACTTTTCTTTTTGAAAAGTTTTAGGTTCCCCACTATAGTTTTTTTGTTTTTAAATTTTTTGAAAGAACTCAACAGAATAAAATAACTCCCTAAAACTTCCGGGTTGTCTCCCTGGCAGCGCTTTCATTAGAGCCATTAAGCTAGGCATATAGGGCTCAAGTAATGGATCCACCCAGATCCCAAGGTATATCAAAGCCAATTTTAATTAACAATGATTTGTGATTTAGTAGTGAGCACAAACAAACATATATCATGCAACAACTTCGTCTAACTCTCTTCCTATGCATCGACATGTCATAAAAGAATAATTCATGCACACATAGTAAAGGTCGATACATAGCATAAACAACTTCTTGCAATTTTATCATATTGGAAACATAGAGAGGCGGAGATGTAGTTCCTCTTTCATAATTATTGCAAGTAGGATCAGTAAGCAACCCATCAATATAGTCCTAATAAGCGCAAACTTCTCCGATATAGTGTAGTTTGGAGAACTCAAAAGGATAATAGGACTATCATGCATGGGTGCAATAGCAACAATTTCATTCTTAACATAAGGAACTGGAGCAAGTTCATCTCCATAAGCATAATTCATATTGGCATCACGGCCATAAGCATAGCAAGCATCCAGTTCATCAAAAAGGGATATTTCAAACGAATCGCAAGGATCATAGCAATTATCATAGCATTCATCCTTCGGTACGCACGAAGGTAAATTAAACAATGTATGGGATAAAGAGTTAATTTCATTAGAAGGTAGGCACGGGTGACGAATTCGCTCTTCCTCCTTTTGTTCTTTGCTCCCCTCCTCATATTTTCCATCTAATGAGCACACAGTGTCATCAATTTCTTCTTCCATAGATTCCGGAAATATTTCTTGGACAACGGAGACTTTCTCAATAAACTCATTAATATCGACATTATATTCACAATTCTCATTAAAATATTTAAGTATAGCATAATTTTTAGGTTTGTAGAACAAATATTCCCTCAAGTTCTATCGACCACCGATACAACTCTATGCACGCTTAACATTCGCACAAATATGAAACTAGAAGTACTTTGTAGGTGTGGTAAGATAGGTTTGCAAGATAATAAAGAGCAAGTAAATAAAAACTAGGGGCCGTTTAGATAAATAAACAATTAAGTTAGTATAGCGAGTGTGGAAAAGTGGTGGTATGAGTTGCGGAATTGTCCCTAAGCAATTGACTACGTTACTAGACCGATGTCAAGTTTTATGTGGGAGAGGCCACTGCTAGCATGTCATCCCTTACTTGGAATTCTGTGCACTTATGATTGGAACTATTAGAGAGCATCCGCAACTACTAACGTTCATTAAGATAAAACCCAACCATAGTATTAAGATATACTAGTCATCAACCCGTGCGACAGCACAGGCTAGAACTTTTACTATTGGTTTTATGCAAATATTGTTCAAGACAAAAATATATTTTTTGTACATTGTTAAAAACATGACTTACAAAAAGAAACAAAAGGAGTCATATCCCTTGGACTATTACGTGAGTATATTATGAATAATTTCCAAGAAAAGGTAGAATGCACACGGTGCCACTGACAATAGTAAGGCAGTATATCTATCGAATTGAGGCTGGTTTGATATATTAATGATATCTTATATGATCATGTATATTTGTAAAAAGGGAACACCTTGACATCTAAAATTTAGTAAAATTAGGTACGATCAGGAGCATATATAGGCGAGTATTCAATTTTGTCACTTGGTAATAAATAGTGCTTTCAAACAATATTATTTTGTAGTTCTTGTAGATAACTTATCTGAGATGAATTCTTTAGACTTTTTGTTCTTTCTTACTCGAGGTTTTTGTTGTTATCGTCTTTTAAGATTAAAATTGAATTTTTTATTAAAGATTTTATGATTGAAATCTTATTATATTTGCAATGGAAATATGTATACGACTTTTGTCTGTATTAGATTTTACTGATTCGCGCATGATACTCGGAAAACATTATTTATGGTATTTCTATTTGATGTTTGTTTGTGAAGCTTTTTTCCACGTTCTTATAGGGCCAAGGCCAACATAAAAGATATAGACATAAGGGAAAGCAATTATTATTTATTATAGTTAATAAGCACGTAAATAGTGATGTTTATTTTTCTTGCATATTTAACATGTCAGCTATTTATAATTACTTAAATCAACAAAATTAGAGCTTTCTAACTCCAATTTTGAAAATATATTTTTTAGTGCGAGTACATTTTTTTAATGTTTAATATAACATTTTTTTTATTTTCATGTTATTCTTCTTAGTCGTTCACTGTACATCTGATATTTGTGTGCAACGTGAATATGCACATGCTTGTGCTATCCATACTCTTGGGGCTCACGTGTGCGGTGTAGCAGATAGTTAAAGAAATATATAGGTAGCGTATTATAATCCTGCTATACTTCAACCCATGTGTCCAGTAAATAAAGAAAGGCAAAGGTTGCCGAATAATCTTGAGTCGATTGCGTGCTATACTTTCTTCCTCCTGCCATTTCTTCCCTTATCTCCCAAAAATGGACTCTTCAGCCATGGCAAAGATTGATCCAGGAATCTGCCGGGGTGCGTAGCCCAGTCGCCGCTAGTTCCAATCCCACGCCCAGCGCCGACTGCCCTCCCTCTCCCCACTCGCCGTTCCCCCAAAATGAAGCCTTCGATCCAGCCACCGGTCATATATTTTGTGCTCACTCCTTCAATTTCTTAGCGATAAATCTTACAAAGCAACCACTATGGGATACATCAGGTGCGTGGTTAAATCATTTGATTTTGTGTATGTATTGTCTTAAGAATTGGAAACTTGCTTTGAGGGATGCCTTATTTCCCTTTTGGGTCTGTGTAGATGTGCAGTGAGGTGATGTATGTGTGGTGTAGAGATGGGTGGTAGAGGAGTCGTCAAGGAGACTGTTTTAGCTGAACCGATACACCTGTGTTAGCTTATTTTGTGTTTTTTCTGCCTGAGCTAAATTGTTTGAATTTGTAGGATCTAACCTGTAATATGTGTTCCCCGTCATACCTGTAGAGCAGACCACATTCGTCACCATTTAGGCATATAACGTGGAAGATCCAACCGCTCCATGCTTAATGACACCACACAGATTGCCATTGACAGAATTGATCTTGGCATATTATGAAAATAATAATCAAATCTAGCCCTTGCTTGGTCGGATGTACGACCTGAATCATCATTAACGAAATCATCCAAGTATATTTACATAGAAACACGAAAATCTTGCCACTTTGTGCTCGATCATGCTCAATGAAGAGATGTTGATGGATCTTTTATTTTGTATTGACAGATGTACATTCAATTATATTATGGTCATGTCAGAGCTATGAGACAGATCAGGGCATGAGTCGTGAGATCCAAACTGCGGATACTTAGTAAACTGAAGGTACACATTCATGATTCATCTAGTTCTTTTTTTAATACTGATTATGCAATGGACAGACCACAGATTGTTTTAGTGCTATTTCAAATTTGCAAACATAGTCATGTGTGTCCGCAGAAATACCTGATTCATCTGAAATCCGTATGAAGTTCCTTTTGAAGAAGGTTACATAGAGTAAAATAGAAATATTCTAAGGTCTCTTGACTAAAGGATCTCCTTGTACCCAATATTTTTTGCCGAATTATTTTCCTTAGATTCTTCATCTGAAATTAAAACTTTAAGTCCATCTCTACTTGTGACTCTTGATACCGCTACATAGAGTTGGCCCTGTGTGAACACCTGCTTTGGTAAATATAGCCCCACATGTTTTAGCGACTGCCCTTGACTCTTATTTATTGTCATTGCAAAACAAACTGATATTGGGTACTGGCTCCTTTTCAACACAAACGGCCATTTTGAGTCACTTGGTGACATAATAATCCTTGGAATATATACCTTGTTTCCAATGTTTGTCCCTGTTATTATCTCAGCTTCTATGAACCATTTGCCTAGCTGTGTTATAGTTAGTCTCGTACCATTGCATAAGCCCTCTCTTTGGTTGATATTCCATAGCAGCATAACCGGCAGTCCAACTTTCAGCCGTATTTCGTGGTCTGGTATTCCAGGGCACTTCAAGCTATTTAGGAATTCTGTTGGGTACAAATGGTCTCCATCTTCTGAATTTGACATTGCTTTGCACACTGTATCTGAGCTTCGATAGGTTACCTCTTCACCTTCTATTCTACCCATGATGTAAGAATTTACCTCATCGACCATCTCATTTCTTGGACATAAGATGGCTCTCTCTTCTAAGTATGTTCGGTTCATGTAGTTTTTCCATAGGTTTGGATAGGTGTTGTTGATGATAGTTTCTAATTGGTTCTCTCCTTTCTGCAGTAGTAATTCCTCCGGTATATGTACCCATGCCTCTTCTTCTTTATTTCCAACTAATCCATCTCCAATATTTACCCAGTCCGCAAAATCTGCGGTCTTCTTTTGTTCTTTTGGAGTATCTGTTAGTGCAGAAACGCGCATGTTCTGAGTGAGCTGGAATTCCTCAAAGTGGTTCCATAAGTAGGAATGTTTTAAGGATGCATCTACAATATGAGATCTTCGCCCTTTCGGTATTACTGGCAGGATTTGTCTGAAGTCACGTCCCATCACTACCGTCATCCCTCCAAATGGTTTATCTGCACTACTTGCATTTGTGAACCTTAGGATGTCTCTCAAGCTCTTGTCCAATGCTTCGAACCAATGTTTGTTCGCCATAGGTGCTTCATCCCATATAATTAAGGATGTTTTCTTTAGCAGGTCTGCAAGATAGGATCCTTGCTTGATGTCACATGTGGACTCATTATTGATGTTGAGTCGGATGTGAAATCTTGAATGTGCAGTTCTTCCCCCAGGTATAAGAAGTGCTGCTATTGCACTGGATGCTACTGCTAAAACTATTTTTCCTTCAGATCGTAGTGATGTCGTGATTGCCTTCCACAGAAATGTTTTTCCTGTTCCACCATATCCATTGACAAATATCAGTTTGTGTAGTTTGCTATTTACAGATTGTAGTATTGCATCAAAAGCTCGTTTCTGTTCTAGATTTAACTTTGCAAGTAGTGCCACTTTCTCTATTTGTAGAGACTGTCTGTCATAGTTAAGCTCTTCACTTACCAACCTATTTTGTAGACCTTGTAGTGAGTTGCTATCTGGTAATGGAATTCCTTCATAATCTTTTAGTGACTTTCCACCTCTCCTTAGCAACATCTCTATCTCTAGAAGTGTGAGATTTTTTATTTGTTCAAGACTAAGCTGTAGTTCATCGAAGTTCAAGATTTTCCTTTGACGTCGTTGTATATCCTCTGATAGTAATTCCCATGTAGATTCCCATAGTTTCCCTGGATCTGTGACCTCACAAAAAATGAGTATTGTGCAGAAAAGTTGTCGCATTTGTTGTGCAGAAGCCCAATGCGATGCTTCCTTAATACAATCATCCCACTCTTGGTCATCATTGAGTAATCCAAGGGCATAACATGCTGATTTATAGGTTGGGTGAACAATACCATTTACTTTTCTGATGTCCTCATATGATTTACAACCTTTGACAGTATTTAGCAGAATTCTCAGGTAATATTTCTCACCACTTGCTGGATGGGCATAGTAGATCCTCCCAATAGACCGTTTCCCGCCTTTCCTTGGTTTCCATCTTTTCTCCTTTGCATGCCACGTCCACTTAGTGGGGAATTCTGCATATGTTAGATTACGGGCCTCCGCATACAATTGATTAGCGGTCATCCATTCGGTGAAAATTGTTTCCTCTATGCCAGGTCTATGTACAATTTTCTTGATATCAGTTGAGTCCGGGAACACGACCATTTGCTCATCTTAAAGGTGGAATTGCAGTCTCTGTACAGAAGGCTGCCGGTGCTGAAGTTCAAATCCAAACATACGCCAAGATGCTCACCTGCAGATAGGTATCGTGCATCAAGGTACATTTGTATCTCATCATAGTTATTTCCTGCACCCAAAATTACAGTTGCTCTATCCTGTCGTTTGTGGATGTACTTGAGAAATACTTTATGGATCTTGATTTATTACACCATTCCACGTTTATATGGGCCTGGTACTTGACTATTAGGTCCCTGTTGTATGGAACAACATATCTGCTATCTAGCTGTACTCCACTTTTTTCTACTATCCTGGCATTATTTCTTCTTCTGTATATTGGGAATCCTTCTTCACCGATGCTTGTTTCCTCACAGAACATCTTAGGGAAATGTTTTGAGCACTTCCCATTGATCATGCATGGTGACTTGTGGCATGCCTGGCCACATGGTCCATGCATCATGAAATTTTCAACTGCCATGTAACCTTCTGGATCAACATCCTTGTCTGGCACCTCTGCTGATATGATCTGGTCAATATTTTGGGGGCTAGGATCCCTGTCATCTGGATCCAAAAATAATAGTATATGTGCATGAGGTAGACCTCTTTTCTGGAACTCGCTGGTGTAGACAACTGCAAAAAAACATTATAATTTCATTAGTCATGTTTTAAGTTTGCGTAGTAATTTATAGAGGTATGTGAATATAAGGTACATAACAAACTTAGTTGTGATGATATGTATGAATTGGCCGAAACTTTGTTGACTTACTTGCTATTGCTTTTCCAAACCGCTTCTTTTTGTATATGTCTTCTATTAGTTCATTCAGCTTTATAAGGAATACTCTATTGACAATGTCTAGACGATCTTCTGGTTTTTGTCCTGGTATGAAGTCCAACATGGTCTGTATTTCTGTCCACTTTGGGATTGCATGTGAAAGTGATAAACATATCTGGATATCTAGCCCACCGACATATGGCCATTGCATCCTGGCAGTACTGCTGTTTATTCCTCGGACTTCCATTATATGATGAAGGTAGTATAATTCTTTTACCTACTTGATCAATTCTGGTATCACCATTATCAATTGAGTCTTGCAGACCGCTATATAACTCTGTTCTAAGCGTCCCTTGATGCATCCTGTACCAATTCAGCCTCCATTGCTCAATGCATGTTGCTGCGTCTACGATGAACTGAAGGAACAATTTTCCACTCGTTTGCAAGACTACTGACTGGTTCAGTCGCTGCTGTATGCGATATGCATAATACTCCATCATGGTAACATACTTTCTCTTTCCTTCGACACCTTTTGTTTTTTCTAATTTTATTTCCGGTCTGAATCCATCTTCTCCGCATCGGAATAACAACGGGTATTGCATAGACATAAAGCTTGGATGCAGTTCTGAAATTCGCTGGAGTTGTTTGTCTTTGTTTTCTACAATTATATCACGTTCAACATTTTCTCCTGTCTGTTCCCCAACAATGAGTGCAGCTATTTCAGATGCAGTTGGTAGGTTGTATTGTCTTCCATCACTGGATCTTGTACCAATTAATCGCAACCTAACATTTTGTGACGCCCCCGATTCAATCGTACACTAATCATGCACGCAAACGTGTACGATCAAGATCAGGGACTCACGGGAAGATATCACAACACAACTCTAAAACATAAATAAGTCATACAAGCATCATAATACAAGCCGGGGGCCTCGAGGGCTCGAATACAAGTGCTCGATCATAGACGAGTCAGCGGAAGCAACAATATCTGAGTACAAACATAAGTTAAACAAGTTTGCCTTAAGAAGGCTAGCACAAACTGGGATACAGATCGAAAGAGGCGCAGGCCTCCTGCCTGGGATCCTCCTAAACTACTCCTGGTCGTCGTCAGCGGGCTGCACGTAGTAGTAGGCACCTCCGGTGTAGTAGGAGTTGTCGTCGACGGTGGCGTCTGGCTCCTGGGCTCTGGCATCTCGTTGCGACAACCAGGTAGAAGGGAAAGGGGGAAATGAGGGAGAGAAGCAACCGTGAGTACTCATCCAAAGTACTCGCAAGCAAGGAGCTACACTACAAATGCATGGGTATATGTGTAAAGGGCCATATCGGTGGACTGAACTGCAGAATGCCAGAATAAGAGGGGGATAGCTAATCCTGTCGAAGACTACGCTTCAGGCCACCTCCATCTTGCAGCATGCAGGAGAGAGTAGATGGTAAGTTCACCAAGTAGCATCGCATAGCATAATCTTACCCGACGATCCCCTCCTTGTCGCCCTATTAGAGAGCGATCACCGGGTTATATCTGGCACTTGGAAGGGTGTGTTTTATTAAGTATCCAGTGCTAGTTGTCATAAGGTCAAGGTACAACTCCGGGTCGTCCTTTTACCGAGGGACACGGCTATGCATCAGGATAGGACTAACGGAAAGCAGTAACATGCTACACTACTCTAATGCAAGAGTAAAGAGAAGAATAGGCGATATCTGGTGATCAAGGGGGGGGGGCTTGCCTGGTTGCTCTGGCAAGAAGGGTTCGTCGTTGATGTAGTCGATCACACGGGTACCGGCATCGGTCTCAGGGTCTACCGGAAAGAAGTAACGGAGGGGGAACATAATAAATAACAGAGCAATCAAAGCATCACAAAGCATAACATGACAAACGCGGTGCTAGATGTGCCCTAACGCGGTAGTAGGTGATATCGGTTAAGGGGGAAACATCCGGGAAAGTATCCCCGGTGTTTCGCGTTTTCGAACAGATGAACTGGAGGTGGATTGTTGCACGTTCGCTATGCTAGAGACGTGTGGCGGACGAATGGACTACGTATTCGGATTCGTCTCGTAGCCCTGAGCAACTTTCATGAACAAAGTATTTTCATCCGAGCTACGGTTTATTTTATACTAATTTTAAAAGATTTAAACAATTTTTGGATTTAATAAATTAATTTAATTCGAAAATTAATTAATGCATCAGCATGATGTCAGCATGACATCAGCAGTCAACGTTGACCGTTGCCTGGCCAACCTGACAGATGGGTCCCACCTGTCAGGGACTATTTAGCTAATTAACAGTAGTTAATTAGGTTAACTAGTTATTAGGTTAATTAAGCATAATTAATTAAGTTAATTAATCTAGTTAATTAATTAATTATTTAATATTTATATTTCTTATTATTTTTATTTAATAAACGTTCTGGGGCGGTGGGGCCCCTTTGTCATAGGCCCCTGGGGGCTTAACGGGTCCGGCGCTAGCGGGCGAATGGGCACAGGGCGCTGCTGGCGCCCGACAAGGCACCGCGGGAAGAGCGCACGACGAAGGGCAGGGGGGTTCGCGGTGGCCGACGACGGTGGACGGCGCGGCACGGGGCGGGCAGTGGCGCGCGTCGACAGTGGAGGGGAGCAGCAGCGGCCATAGCAGGAAGCGGCGACGGTTGCTGCAGGGGCGAGGGGCGGCAGAGAGGGGCGCGGCCTGGCGCCGGTGCGGTGTTGCACGAGAGGGCCGCCGGCGGCCAGTGGGTGGCCGAGGTGCTGGGAGGTGGGGATGGCGGCGACCCTGGCCGGCGCGGCCAGGTGCCGGCGACGCGGATAGGCGGCTAAGGCGGCGGGTTGCGGGGCGAGGCCACGGTGAGCGTGGGCCTTAGTGTCCAGAGCAGGGGGGCGCGGTGCATCGTAGTGCGCGCCGGTGCACGCGCGCGAGTGATGGGCGGTGGCCATACAGTTGGAGGGAAAGGAGGGTAGGAGGGGGGGTTCCTCACATGAGAGCTGTAGGGGGAAGGCAGTTGGCTCGAGGAGGTGGCGGCAGTCTCGCCGGCGACGGGTGGCGGCGGAGGGCGGCGCCATTCGGGGGAGGTGCCTACGTCGGGGTAGAGCGGCTCCGGGCTCGGGCGATTCGACGGGGAAGAGGACGAGGAGGTGCTCCGGCGAAGCAGTGGCGGGACGAGGCGGCGACGGTGTGCGGTGGCGGCGTCAGGGACGATGTGGTCGACGTGGTTTGCCCCGATCTAGAAATCGGGGGGGGGAGTGGGGGAGCGAGCGAGAGAGAGTGGGGGTCGAGGGTAGTGGGGGGAGAGGGGCTAGGGTTTCTGGCGCCCGGGGGTAGTAGCGGGCGCAGTCGGGCCGGCCTGGCGGCCCAGTAGCCTGCTCGGCCGATGCCCAGCTAGGGGGGGTCCTTTTACTTTGTTTTGTTTTTGTTTTAATCATGTTTAGTCTTTTCGTTTTATTTATTTTTCTCTTTACTGTTTTATTTTTAGCCCCACTTTATTTTTACTTAGTAAAATATGGCAATAGCTCCTAAATTAACGTTTCAAAACTACCCTCATCCACAAAAGGTTTTAACCCAAAATAAAATAGTTTAGTGTTTTATAAAATACCAAAGGCATTTAAATAATGTTTTTGCTACCGTTTAAATCATTTCAGTGCATTTATACATTATATAAAAATGTGGATTCTTCATCATAATCATCTATGCATTAATTGGCACAACCCGAACATTTTGTTTTGTATCTTTGAATTTTTTTTATGTTTGCCTTTAATTAAATTTTGAATTTGAATCGGTTTTGAACTAACCCGAGATTAACTATAGCGACAGAGGTGACATGGCATCATTAGCAGGGAATTACTGTAGTCTAATTATCCGGGCGTCACAATTCTCCTCCACTACAAGAAATCTCGTCCCGAGATTCAAGAGGTAGTGAAAGGGGGGAAGGTTTGGTAACGAAACTAGCGGGTCTTCTCATCCTGGCTTGCTCTTCTCGAAGAGGCCGGTCCAATACATTGACGTCTTCATTTCTCTGCTTTAAGTCATCATGATGAAGTCGGCGTCCTTTCTTCAGGAACTCCATCGTACTTACGAAAGAATAAAGGGTGGGCATTCCGGGAGAACAGACCTCTGCAAGGCCGACTACCTGGTCGATAATATCGAGGAAGGTGGCGGAAGTAACTCTCGAATTGAAACTTACGAAAATGTCGAGAGCAAAGTAAGGAGGTATCATGGGAAGTTTCAAGCGGGCAGGCAATCGTTCGATGCCTGAAACAAAGTGCGAAAGGAGTCCAGAGCAACGAAAATAAGTATTGCGTCTGATACCAGAATAGGTCACTAGGAAGGTGGCTCGTGAATTACATACGAGGTCACGTGCGAGGAATAACTAAGGAAACAGGGGGTGTACATGAGAGTCAGATTTCGATCCTATGGAACTGTGGGTTATGGGCCCACCATGTGGGTTCAAAGTAGAAAGGGCGGTGGTATTTTGCACAGTCATGATAACAAGGCATGTCAGAGGATAGCCTATCAATTATGTCGGCAACGTCGGTACCAAGGGCGAGGGACGAAGGGGACCATATTCCTGCTCGTCGAAACGAGGCGGACCAATAGGAAAAGTTCTCGTCCATTCGTGGTTACCGGAATGTCATCAACAATAGTAACAGGGTCTTGCTGACAGAATTGTACACCGAGGTGTTTACATAAGCAGGAGAATGTTACTGCTTAGATCATATAGATCACAAGAAACGTTAAACCAACCAATGGAAAGGAAAATATGATTATCAGATTAAACAGAAAAATGGAAAGGAAAATGTGTTTAAACACGTATTTCAAGGGTATATCCTTCCCAAGGACAAGCAGAGTATGATATCCATGATAGGATATAATGTAGAAAACTCTTTAGGTAGGGGAGAGAAATTTCATGACATTACCCATACAGCGGTGTTTGGATAATTGAGCAGGAAACATTTAGCATTGGGCTTCAAATGGTCTTGTTGAAAATTGGAGTACCATAGACATGCTTCGAGATAGCATTGACATGGTCATCAGGTGAAGATCAGACTTTGGAAACACAAAGGATCTATCAGGAATAACTTGTAGAATAAGTCTTACAATTTCCACATGGAAGAATGGATAACCTTGCTGAAAAGGAATCTATAACAATAGGGCCAACCGGCCAGGTGTGCTAGGCACGACATCACCTTACCGGGTCACATAAGACCAATGTTATAACTCTTGGAAATATGTTCCAACCATCCTATCTGACCGAGATTTAGATCTGATTGGTGTCAGGATAACTCAGACTCAGGAGGCTCGAGGAGAAAAGGTGCGACACAAATTGTCGAGATGACATTGTAAGATTCTCGGGAATTGAACTATGGAAGCGAGTTTCGAAACAAGAGTTCATCATTAAATCAAGGAGAGGTGAGGAGGTGGCTGATTGACTCAGCGACAATTCATTGCGATTTTCAAAAGATTGATTTTCACACTTATGTGAACAAGGAGATAACATTTGTCAGATCAAATGATGTAGTGAGGTATGCTCGAGGAAATCATACACAGTTAAACATTGGTTGAAAGGTGCACCCGAAATATGGGCTTAGGTAGCATGACCGATGTTAGAATGGTGATTCGATAACCAATGGTCTAAGAATGAAATGTCGACCATTAACTTCAAAGCAATATGGTTGCTAGAAGTACAGAATCCAAGCAACAGCGTTCACCTGTTGGTATCTCGGCTAGAATCAACACGGGAACCAAGAAGGAATGATGATGGTGAGAAGTATCACTATACCAAGAATTTTTAAGAGGTGGTGAAATTCTTGCCACATTCTTGACATAAAAGACGGCAATACTCCAAGGTAAAGAAGAACAGATGCTGGATAGCAAGGAACTCAAGGTATAACACAAAACTCAATCAAGTTTGTGTTGGAGGGAAGTCAAAAAAGTGGTCGATGATAACACAGATCATCGAGGGCAAGGAGGTATTTCTCATCATGAACTCAATTGATATCCTGGAAGAGCTCAGAATGCCGATGATGATCACGACACAATTGTTGAGAGATTTCATGAAGATGTTATCGGTCGACGATGACATCAAGTCAAAGGAATGATGAAGCGAAAGGTTATTGGTACCAAGGGTATGACACAACTCGAAATCAATCTTGTTGTTCAAGGAGAAATGATATGACGAGGAAGATCGACGTAAGATTAGCTCACCGTCGAAATTTGTGCTCCGGGAAGAAGGGCCAGGTAGCACAGTTAAAATTAGCACGATAATGATGTATCCGTTCAGGATAGCAAAGACATGATGGAGTATTAAACTTGTAAGCATTGAAGATCTCTAATCCTCGTTGAATCGTAGTGCGGACTCGTTTCCGTTATCGGTGTCCTTGAGTGTCTAACAACTCAGAACCCGAGGAAAAATTGGAATCGGTGAGAATAATAGTAGATGAAGAACTCGTAAGGAGTTATGTAGTTCCGTGATATTCTCGAGATACCAGAGGGGTAATACTCGACAACAATCCAAAGTAGAGGTTGGACTGGGATATTGCTTTGCAGAAGACAATTACTTCAACTTGTCCGATAAATGGGATCAAAGAAGAACAATATGGTCGTAACCACAATCGCAAAGGACCAAATCCCGGATGTAAGATGAACTTATACCAAGGGGACAATTTATTTTTAAGAGAAGCTTTCATGACAAGATCTACATCGTGTCTATGGGCATGAACACAAAGTTCAAGGTCGACTCCCACTTCTCCAATGCATAACCTTTCACTCACTGCTCTGTTAAAATTAACTGAAGGTGAAGAACTACCTGGTGAATTACCAGAGGAGTATGACCCGTGAAATCTTTTGGGTTCACACAGATTAGGAAAGGCATTGATTCAACCCATCGGGGCATCTTAGGAACATATACCACGAGCTTCAGGAGTAATGAATAATAGCTCGAAGGCAGAGCATGGTTGACAAAGGGAGAGGATACAGTTTACCAAAGGCATTATGTATCAGGGAAAGAACTCACAAGGTGATCAAATGTCAAAGAAACTGTCTGATAACAATCCAACAAGGGACTTGATGGTCAACAAAGGATCTTTTGTGAGTATCGATACTCAACCAGAAGAGGGAAGAATGCAATGCAACAGGTTATGGAATCATCTGAATAATTCGAAGCTTAAATGCAAAGGAATTTATGATTTCCAAATCAAGGAATCAGAAGCAACGCTCTGATTAAGGATGGATAACTTGAGTAAGCTTTAGGGGGTACAATCGACAGTAATTTGATTGGTCGAGAACCAACTCATGTTTAAAACGACGTCTGGTCCAGAAGGATGAATTCTAGAATCTAATTGAGGATTGCGAGCATCCTCAACATATTGAATCAAGGAACTCGAATTGATAGTGACATAGGATGTCAATGGAGATTACTACAAACTCGAATTGATAGTGACAGAGGATGTCAATGGAGATTACAAGAAATATGGAATTAACCATATGGTCGCTGAGGATTTTCAGAAAACAGGATAGTATTCCAAAGAATATTGTGAATCACATGAACAACTGGGGATGAATGGATAATCGGTAAGTGCAAGAAATTATCAAGGCAGTAGGAACAAAGTATTCTCAGAACAATAGATAGAATTTCGGGGTATCTTATAATAACAAGATCAATGGGGAATGATTGTATGAGTGGCAAGTGTAAGTGTTTATCCATAGGGGTTTATCAATGGAGGGGAATTGCAAAAGCGATGGCACAAAGTCTTGAGAGAACATCGTAGAGTATCTTCGGAATCTTCTGGTGCAGCAGGCGATCATCTATAATAAGGGGCTCTCCGGGTGGACGTGATCACGAGATCCTAATGTTAGAGTTAGCAAAACCTTTAACCCGAAGAGAAAAGAGATCAGAGTCCCAGAGTATAGAGGAGGAGTAAAAGATCCTAATACCACCCAATGGCAACGTGGGCCCGTTAAGCTGCACTACCATGTTAGTAAAAGTTTTGCAATGACTAGACTCAACTTCGGCCAAGGAGTTGGAAAGGGGGATTCCTACAGGCAGTTGGCTCTGATACCAACTTGTGACGCCCCCGATTCAATCGTACACTAATCATGCACGCAAACGTGTACGATCAAGATCAGGGACTCACGGGAAGATATCACAACACAACTCTAAAACATAAATAAGTCATACAAGCATCATAATACAAGCCGGGGGCCTCGAGGGCTCGAATACAAGTGCTCGATCATAGACGACTCAGCGGAAGCAACAATATCTGAGTACAGACATAAGTTAAACAAGTTTGCCTTAAGAAGGCTAGCACAAACTGGGATACAGATCGAAAGAGGCGCAGGCCTGCTGCCTGGGATCCTCCTAAACTACTCCTGGTCGTCGTCAGCGGGCTGCACGTAGTAGTAGGCACCTCCGGTGTAGTAGGAGTTGTCGTCGACGGTGGCGTCTGGCTCCTGGGCTCTGGCATCTCGTTGCGACAACCAGGTAGAAGGGAAAGGGGGAAATGAGGGAGAGAAGCAACCGTGAGTACTCATCCAAAGTACTCGCAAGCAAGGAGCTACACTACAAATGCATGGGTATATGTGTAAAGGGCCATATCGGTGGACTGAACTGCAGAATGCCAGAATAAGAGGGGGATAGCTAATCCTGTCGAAGACTACGCTTCAGGCCACCTCCATCTTGCAGCATGCAGGAGAGAGTAGATGGTAAGTTCACCAAGTAGCATCGGATAGCATAATCTTACCCGACGATCCCCTCCTTGTCGCCCTGTTAGAGAGCGATCACCGGGTTATATCTGGCACTTGGAAGGGTGTGTTTTATTAAGTATCCAGTGCTAGTTGTCATAAGGTCAAGGTACAACTCCGGGTCGTCTTTTTACCGAGGGACACGGCTATGCATCAGGATAGGACTAACGGAAAGCAGTAACATGCTACACTACTCTAATGCAAGAGTAAAGAGAAGAATAGGCGATATCTGGTGATCAAGGGGGGGGGCTTGCCTGGTTGCTCTGGCAAGAAGGGTTCGTCGTCGATGTAGTCGATCACACGGGTACCGGCATCGGTCTCAGGGTCTACCGGAAAGAAGTAACGGAGGGGGAACATAATAAATAACAGAGCAATCAAAGCATCACAAAGCATAACATGACAAACGCGGTGCTAGATGTGCCCTAACGCGGTAGTAGGTGATATCGGCAAAGGGGGAAACATTCGGGAAAGTATCCCCGGTGTTTCGCGTTTTTGGACAGATGAACCGGAGGTGGATTGTTGCACGTTCGCTATGCTAGAGACGTGTGGCGGACGAATGGACTACGTATTCGGATTCGTCTCGTAGCCCTGAGCAACTTTCATGAACAAAGTATTTTCATCCGAGCTACAGTTTATTTTATACTAATTTTAAAAAAATTAAACAATTTTTGGATTTAATAAATTAATTTTAATTCGAAAATTAATTAATGCATCAGCATGACATCAGCAGTCAACGTTGACCGTTGACCTGGTCAACCTGACAGGTGGGTCCCACGTGTCAGGGACTGTTTAGCTAATTAACAGTAGTTAATTAGGTTAACTAGTTATTAGGTTCCCCGCAAAAAAAACTAGTTATTAGGTTAATTAAGCATAATTAATTAAGTTAATTAATCTAGTTAATCAATTAATTATTTATTTAATATTTCTATTTCTTATTATTTTTATTTAATAAACGTTCTGGGGCGGTGGGGCCCCTTTGTCATAGGCCCCTGGGGGCTTAACGGGTCCGGCGCTAGCGGGCGAATGGGCACAGGGCGCTGCTGACGCCCGACAAGGCACCGCGGGAAGAGCGCACGGCGAAGGGCAGGGGGGTTCGCGGTGGCCGACGACGGCGGACGGCGCGGCACGGGGCGGGCAGTGGCGCGCGTCGACAGAGGAGGCGAGCAGCAGAGGCCAGAGCAGGAAGCGGCGACGGTTGCTGCAGGGGCGAGGGGCGGCAGAGAGGGGCGGGGCCTGGCGCCGGTGCGGGGTTGCACGAGAGGGCCGCCGGCGGCCAGTGGGTGGCCGGGGTGCTGGGAGGCGGGGATGGCGGCGACCCTGGCCGGCGCGGCCAGGTGCCGGCGACGCGGATAGGCGGCTAAGGCGGCGGGGTGCGGGGCGAGGCCACGGTGAGCGTGGGCCTTAGTGTCCAGAGCAGGGGAAGGCGCGCGGTGCGTCGTGGTGCGCGCCAATGCACGCGCGCGAGTAATGGGCGGTGGCCATACAGTTGGAGGGAAAGGAGGGTAGGAGGGGGGTTCCTCACATGAGAGCTGTAGGGGGAAGGCAGTGGGCTCGAGGAGGTGGCGGCGGAGGGTGGCGCCGTTCGGGGGAGGTGCCGACGTCGGGGTAGAGCGGCTCCGGGCTCGGGCGATCCGACGGGGAAGAGGACGAGGAGGTGCTCCGGCGACGGGGTGGCTCCGGCGAAGCAGTGGCGGGACGAGACGGCGACGATGTGCGGCGGCGGCGTCAAGGACGATGTGGTCGGGGTGGTTTGCCCCGATCTAGAAATCGGGGGGGGGGGGTGGGGGGAGTGGGGGAGCGAGCGAGAGAGTGGGGGTCGGGGGTAGTGGGGGGGAGGGGCTAGGATTTCTGGCGCCGGGGGGAGTAGTAGCGGGCGGGGTCGGGCCGGCCTGGCGGCCCAGTAGCCTGCTGGGCCGATGCCCAGCTAGGGGGGGTCCTTTTACTTTGTTCTGTTTTTGTTTTAATCATGTTTAGTCTTTTCTTTTTATTTATTTTCTCTTTACTGTTTTATTTTTAGCCCCACTTTATTTTTACTTAGTAAAATATGGCAATAGCTCCTAAATTAACGTTTCAAAACTACCCTCATCCACAAAAGGTTTTAACCCAAAATAAAATAGTTTAGTGTTTTATAAAATACCAAAGGCATTTAAATAATGTTTTTTCTACCGTTTAAATTATTTCAGTGCATTTATACATTATATAAAAATGTGGATTCTTCATATGCATTAATTGGCACAACCCGAAAATTTTGTTTTGTATCTTTGAAATTTTTTGATGTTTGCCTTTATTAAATTTTGAATTTGAATCAGTTTTGAACTAACCCGAGATTAACTACAGCGACAGAGGTGACGTGGCATCATTAGCAGGGAATTACTGTAGTCTAATTATCCGGGCGTCACACATTTTCGAGATCCGACTCTCGGTATCTATCCCTTGCCATATAGAATGATTTCACTAACTCATTGTGATCATCAAGCATCTGCAATAATCCAGACACAATGCCTTCATGAAGTTGTGTTTTCCTTTCCTTTGAGGTTGAAGCCGGCATTCTGTTTCTCACCTCATTTTCTGTATCATAAATGTACAATTGAGCAAACTTTGGCCTGAGAGCATTATCTCCATTATCTTTAGGTAGCAACGTGCCAATTTGATGATAGTTTTGGCCATTCAAGCGAAAAACATATGGTGCACCACCTTTTTTGTTTATCTCGTAGTCGACCTGGCCACCCATCGAAGTAAATGCAAACATTGAATTATAGTTCCTGATATTGTCTCTGTAATTTGATGATTCTCCCTTTTCATTAGATGTTAGTAGCTGTTGAAGGTATGCTGGAGGTTTTTTTAATGGTGGCAGTTTGACTTTGCCTTCCCTGCAACAAAGTCCGAATGTTGGTCTTGACTTATTTGTGTTATGCTTGCTTCTCTCTTGATGCCACATTATAGCATTGCAGAATGGACCTATGCATGTTGGTTTTCTAAAATTTGAAACCTCACTTGGAGAGCTCTGAGATTTACCTCCTTTTTTCATCGCTTGTAACTTTTTTCTATTTGCTCGATGCAACTTACTTATCTCCTTTCTTCTAATCAAATCGGTATCTGTTAAGCCTCTAGCAAAATTTGATGCTTCTAAAGCATGTTCGCCAGCTGTTGTACTCAAAGCAGACTCAGTTTCACAATTTTGTTTTCTTTGAACCAACCTTGCACACTTGTTGCTCTGATTTCCATGGACTATCTGTTTCCTCTTTCTTGGTTTTTGTTTATTTGGACCCGGTGAAATCCTGTAACAAATATATTTGGCAGTTGTTAGTCCATTATATCAAGCATGGGCTAACGGCCATGATTATGTCGTTAAAGGGGCACCTTTCTTGCTCTTTGTTTGTTGTAGCATGTATCATTGGGTATTTCCTGAAAGTAAAAGGAGTTAAACTTGATCTGCATAGCACACTAAAAGGAACTATAGCAAATTTATCTTCATAAATATTGGCATCATGGCCACAAGAATAGCAGGCATCATGTTCATCAAGGGATATTTCAATCAAATCATTGGAATCATAGTTATCTATAGATTCATGCATATCATTATTCTCTTCCAAATCAACGGTCATACTCTCAATAAATTCCTTAACATAGGCATTATGAGCATAGTTTTCATAGCAATATTTAAGTATGTCGGAATTTCCAGGTTTGTAGAGAGTAATATCATACTTTTCAATCAAAGAAGCAACTTCATGAGCACCCTTAAAAATGACAAATTCTTTAATTTTTTCGATATCATAGTAACTATAAACACCCTTTGCATGAGAACATAAGATTTCATTATCATTAAACACACAAAGGTAGGGAAGGTGTTTTTTAGGGTTCTTAGAGCAACAAGTAAAATCATAAATTTCACAAAGATTCCAAGCATAGCATAGCAAACTATGTATTTGATACCATAAGAGCTTCCCTTTTTCAGACAAACGATGACGCACAAAATGAGCATGCTCATCTAAGGATTTTGCCTCAACTAAACTAGTTGGGGTTTCAGCATGAGCACATATAGATCGAAGATGATCCAAGTAGAACACTTTAAGTGGATCCATATCAATAGATCTTTAGCAAGAAAAGATGCAAGCAAATAGAAGGCACATGGAAACACAAACAAAAAAGACATACGGGAAGAAGGCGAAGAAAAGGCAAATGTGAAGTGGGGGAGGGGAAAACGAGAGGCAAATGGCAAATAATGTAATGTGAGGGATAAGAGTTTGTGATGAGTACTTGGTATGTCTTGACTTGAGCGGAGATCTCCCCGGCAACGGCGCCAGAAATCCTTCTTGCTAGCTCTTGAGCATGCGTTGGTTTTCCCTTGAAGAGGAAAGGGTGATGCAACAAAGTAGCGTAAGTATTTCCCTCAGTTTTTGAGAACCAAGGTATCAATCCAGTAGGAGACTACACGCAAGTCACCTAGTAGCTGCACAAATAACCAAGAACCTTGCAACCAACGCGATAAAGGGGTTGTCAATCCCTTCACGGCCACTTGCAAAAGTGAGATCTGATAAAGATAATAAGATAAATGTTTTGGGTATTTTTGTTGTATAGATTGGAAAATAAAGCTTGCAAAATATATAAATAGTAAACTAGAATTATAGATCGGAAACTTATATGATGTAAAGTAGACCCGGGGGCCATAGGTTTCACTAGTGGCTTCTCTCATGATAGCATATATTATGGTGGGAGAACAAATTACTGCCGAGCAATTGATAGAAAAGCGCATAGTTATGAGAATATCTAGGCATGATCATGAATATAGGCATCGCTTCCGTGTCAAGTAGACCGAAACGATTCTGCATCTACTACTATTACTCCACACATCGACCGCTATCCAGCATGCATCTAGAGTATTAAGTTCATCAGAATAGAGTAACGCATTAGGCAAGATGACATGACGTAAAGGGATAAACTCAAGCAATATGATGTAAACCCCATCTTTTTATCCTTGATGGCAACAATACAATACGTGCCTTGCTGCCCTTACTGTCACTAGGAAAGGACACCGCAAGATTGAACCCAAAGCTAAGCACTTCTCCCATTGCAAGAAAGAACAATCTAGTAGGCCAAACAAAACTAATAATTCGAAGAGACTTGGAAAGATATCGAATCATGCATATAAGAATTCAGAGAAGAACCAAATATTGTTCATAGATAATCTTGATCATAAACCCATAATTCATCGGATCTCGGCAAACACACCGCAAAAAGTATTACAACAAATAGATATCCAAGAACATCGAGGAGAACTTTGTATTGAGAACCAAAGAGAGAAGAAGCCATCTAGCTTATAACTATGGACCGGAAGGTCTGTGGTAAACTACTCACACATCATCGGAGAGGCTATGGTGTTGATGTAGAAGCCCTCCGTGGTCGAATCCCCCTCCGGCAGATCACCGGAAAAGGCCCCAAATGAGATCTCACGGGTACAGAAGGTTGCTGCGGTGGAAAAGTGGTTTCGTGGCTCTCCTGGATGTTTTTAGGGTACAAGGGAATATATAGGAGAAAGAAGTACGTCGGTGGAGCTACGAGGGGCCCGCGAGGGTGGGGGGCGTGCCTACACCCATGGGTGCGCCCTCCTGCCTCGTGGTCGCCTCGTTGCGTCTCTAACTTCCACTCCAATTCTCCTGGATTGCGTTTGTTCCAAGAAAGATCCTCGCGAAGGTTTCATTCCGTTTGGATTCGGTTTGATATTCCTTTTCTGCCAAACACTGAAATAGGCAAAAAAAACAGCAACTGGCACTAGGCCTCCGGTTAATAGGTTAGTCCCAAAAATAATATAAAAGAAGCATATTAAAGCCCATTAAACATCCAAAACAGATAATATAATATCATGGAACGATCAAAAATTATAGATACATTGGAGACGTATCAGGGGGCGCCTTCACACACCAGACAATTGCCTAGCCATGTGTCGCGTCACCCTCCACCCTTTACACCCCCGGTCATATTTTCGTAGTGCTTAGGCGAAGCCCTGAGGAGATCACTTCACCATCACTGTCATCACGCCATCGTGCTGTCAGAACTCATCTACTACCTCGACGTCTTGCTGGATCAAGGAGGCGAGGGACATCACCGAGTTGAACATGTGCAGAACACGGAGGTGACGTGCGTTCGGTACTTGATCGGTTGAAGCGCGAACAAGTTCAACTACATCAACCGCGTTGTGAAATGCTTCTGCTTACGGTCTACGAGGGTACGTAGACACACTCTCCCCCTCGTTGCTATGCATCTTCATGGATAGATCATTGTGTGTGCATAATTTTTTTTTTGTTTTCCATGCAACGATTCCCAACAAGAGAGGGGAAAACACCATATGATCCAACTATATTAACAAAGCTCGCGATACATGAAGATCATGCCGACTCAAGAACCCGAGAGAGAGAGAGAGAGCGATCAAACACATAGCAACTAGTACAAAGCCTTATCCCCGAGGGTTGACTACTCCCTCCTGATCATGGAGATCGCCGGGATGATGAAGATTGCCTCCGATGATGATTTCCCCCTCCGGTAGAGTGCCATAAAGGGCTCTAGATTTGATCATGGAGGTATAGAGGCTTGCGGCGGCGGAGTCCAAGTTCTGGGGCTATTTTTGGGGGTTTCTGTATTTATAGGATTTTTTGGCGTCGGTTTCACGCTGAGATGGGCCACGAGGGGGCCACAACCCACCAGCCCACCACTATGCACTTTTATATTATTTTTGGGACTAACCTATTAACCTAGAGCCCAGTGCTAGTTTCTGTTTTTCCCTTGTTTCAGTGTTTCACAGAAAAGGAATATCAAACGGAGTCCAAACGTAATGAAACCTTCGGGAGCGTGATTTTTGGAATGAACGTGATCCAGGAGACTTGGAGTTGAAGTCAGGGAAGCTTCGAGGTGGACATGAAGCAGGGAGGCACGCCAGGCCCCCTGGGCGCCCCCCACTGTCATGGGCCCCTCGTGGCCCCCTGACCAACTTCTTTCACTTATATATATATCCACATACCCTAAAAACATCGGGGAATAGAATAGATCGTGAGTTCCGCCGCCGCAAGCCTCTGTAGCCACCAAAAACCAATCGGGACCCTGTTCCGGCACCCTGTCGGAGGGAGGAACCCTCACTAGTGGCCATCTTCATCATCCCGGCGCTCTCCATGACGAGGAGGGAGTAGTTCACCCTCGGGGCTGAGGGTATGTACCAGTAGCTATGTGTTTGATCTCTCTCTCTCATGTTCTTGAGGTGATACGATCTTGATGTATCGCGAGCTTTGCTATTATAGTTGGATCTTATGATGTTTCTCCCCCTCTACTCTCTTGTAATGGATTGAGTTTTCACTTTGAAGTTATCTTATCGGATTGAGTCTTTAAGGATTTGAGAACACTTGATGTATGTCTTGCCGTGCTTATCTGTGGTGACAATGGGATATCACGTGATCCACTTGATGTATGTTTTGGTGATCAACTTGCGGGTTACGCCCATGAACCTATGCATAGGGGTTGGCACACGTTTTCGTCTTGACTCTCCGGTAGAAACTTTGGGGCACTCTCTGAAGTACTTTGTGTGGGTTGAATAGATGAATCTGAGATTGTGTGATGCATATCGTATAATCATACCCACGGATACTTGAGGTGACATTGGAGTATCTAGGTGACATTAGGGTTTTGGTTGATTTGTGTCTTTAGGTGTTATTCTAGTACGAACTCTATGATAGATCGAACGGAAAGAATAGCTTCATGTTATTTTATTACGGACTCTGGAATAGATCGATCCGAAAGGATAACTTTGCGGTGGTTTCGTACCCAACCATAATCTCTTCGTTTGTTTTCCGCTATTAGTGACTTTGGAGTGACTCTTTGTTGCATGTTGAGGGATAGTTATATGATCCAATTATGTTATTATTGTTGAGAGAACTTGCACTAGTGAAAGTATGAACCCTAGGCCTTGTTTCCTAGCATTGCAATACCGTTTTTGCTCACTTTTATCACTAGTTACCTTGCTGTTTTTATATTTTCAGATTACAAAAACCTATATCTACCATCCGTATTGCAGTTGTATCATCGTCTCTTCGCCGAACTAGTGCACCTATACAATTTACCATTGTATTGGGTGTGTTGGGGACACAAGAGACTCTTTGTTATTTGATTTCAGGGTTGTTTGAGAGAGACCATCTTCATCCTACACCTCCCACGGATTGATAAACCTTAGGTCATCCACTTGAGGAAAATTTGCTACTGTCCTACAAACCTCTGCACTTGGAGGACCAACAACGTCTACAAGAAGAAGGTTGCGTAGTAGACACCAAGCTCTTTTCTGGCGCCGTTGCCGGGGAGGTGAGTGCTTGAAGGTATATCTTTAGATCTTGCAATCGAATCTTTTAGTTTCTTATTTTATCACTAGTTTAGTTTATAAAAGAAAACTACAAAAAATGGAATTGAGTTTGCCACATACGCTTCATCTTTTTAATATCTTTCGTGAGTATGATGGAAAGGAATATTGTGCTCAAGTGCTAGAAGAAGAAATCTATAGAATGTTTGGCACTAAATCTTTGTATGATGAGCAAGATTGCAATGTTGTTAGTATGAATTCTATGAATATCCATGATGCTAATGATATGCAAAGCCACAAGCTTGGGGAAGCTATGTTTGATGAAGATGATATTTTTTGTGCCCCAAGTTTTGATGAGCAAATTTATTATGATGAAAGCATGCCTCCTATTTATGATGATTATTGTGATGATACGTATGCTATAAATAATAATTATAACCGTGAAACTTGTCATCTTGATCTTAATTTTCAATCACATGATAGTTATTTTGTTGAGTTTGCTCCCACTACTATTGATGAGAATAAATTTGCTTATGTGGAGAGTAGTAAAATTTCTATGCTTGTGCATCATGAAAATAATGCTTTATGTGCTGGTTATATTGTTGAATTCATTCATGATGCTACTGAAAATTATTATGAGAGAGGATCATATGCTTGTAGGAGTTGCAATAATATCAAGTTTCCTCTCTATGTGCTTAAAGTTTTGAAGTTATGCTTGTTTTGCCTTCCTATGCTAGTTGATTATTGTTCCCATAAGTTATTTGCTCACAAAATCCCTACGCATAGGAAGTGGGTTAGACTTAAATATGCTAGTCATATTCCTCATGATGCTCTCTTTATGTTTCAATTCTTATCTTTTATGCGAGCATCATTGAAATCATCATGCCTAGCTAGGGGCGTTAAACGTTAGCGCTTGTTTGGAGGCAACCCAACTTTTATTTTTGTTCATTCTTTTTGGGTCTGATTAGGAATAAATAAATCATCTATCCTCTGGTTAGATGTGGTTTTATGTTTTAATTAGTGTTTGTGCCAAGTAAGACCTATAGGATCTTCTTGGATGATAGTTATTTGATCTTGCTGAAAATTCCAGAAACTTTCTGTTCACGAAAACAATTGTTTAAAATCACCAGAACGTGATAAAATACTGACTCCAATTTCATCAGATCAATAATCAAATTATCCAGGTCTTCCTATTTTGGTAGAAGTTTTTGAGTTCCAGAAGTTTGCGTTAGTTACAAATTACTACAGACTGTTCTGTTTTTGACAGATTCTATTTTTCGTGTGTTGTTTGCTTATTTTGATGAATCTATGGCTAGTAAAGTAGTTTTTAAACCATAGAGAAGTTGGAATACAGTAGATTTAACACCAATACAAATAAAGAATGAGTTCATTACAGTACCTTGAAGTGGTGTTTTGTTTTCTTAACAGAGCTCACTAGTTTTCTGTTAAGTTTTGTATTGTGAAGTTTTCAAGTTTTGGGTAAAGATTCGATGGACTATGGAATAAGGAGTGGCAAGAGCCTAAGCTTGGGGATGCCCAAGGCACCCCAAGGTAATATTCAAGGACAACCAAAATCCTTAGCTTGGGGATGCCCCGGATGGCATCCCCTCTTTCGTCTTCGTTCATCGGTAACTTTACTTGGAGCTATATTTTTATTCACCACATGATATGCTTTTTGCTTGGAGCGTCATTTTGTTTTGTTATTATTTGCTTGATGTTATTTAGAATAATGTTTTGCATCTCTATTTTCAATAAAAATGTCAAGGATATCCTTTACCATGCTTATTTTGCAAGTATACATGTTGCTGTTTCAAAATAGAAAGTTTACCGTTGTTGCAAAAATTCCATAGAAAAGCCAGAATATGGTTAAATGTTGAAACTTTTTGCATAATAAGCTCTGATAAATTTTCTACAGTGTGGTAGAATTTCAAAATGTTTGGAGTTAGGGAAGTATGATGAATCTTGCATTCTTTACAGACTGTACTGTTTTGGCAGATTGCTGTTATGTTTGCATTGTTTGCATATGTTTGCTTGTTTAATGATTCTATTTGAGGATAGGAGTATTAAATACGCAGAGGCATTTAGTATGCAATGTTGAATAATAATTTTAGTGATTTGTTACAGTAGAAAATGATAAGGGTTTTGCATTGGTTTATACTAACTTATCTCACGAGTTCTTGTTGAGTTTGGTGTGGATGAAGCTTTCGAGATTTAGGAAACCGTGATATGAGAGGAATTAAGGAGACACAAAATCTCAAGCTTGGGGATGCCCAAGGCACCCCAAGATAATATTTTAAGAAGTCTCAAGCATCTAAGCTTGGGGATGCCCCGGTAGGCATCCCACCTTTCTTCTTCAACAATTATCGGTTAGTATCGGTTGATCCTAAGTTTTTGCTTCTTCACATGATGAGTGCTATCCTTGAAATGTCGTTTTATTTTGTTTTGCTTGCTGTTTGAATAATATCCCAAGATCTGAAATTCTTAAATGAGAGAGAGTCTTCACATAGCTACATAATTATTTAACTACTCATTGATCTTCACTTATATCTTTTTGGAGTAGTTTGTCATTTACTCGTGTGCTTCACTTATATCCTATGAGTAAATGGTTGAATGATTTGAATGTCATAAATCTGAAATTATATATGTTTCATATGCTTATCCCATGGGGAGTAATGCCTTCACATATAAGAAGTAGAGGTGGTAAATTTTTTGAAGGTTAGCAAACATTGTATTGGTCACTTGAACAATTCATGAAAGAATATTGAAGGAAGAGAGATTTCACATATAAATATACTATCTTGGACATCTTCTATGATTGTGAGCCCCATTAATTATTTTCAAACCTGAGCAAATTAGTTGAAGTTGGACAAGGAAGACAACATAATGAGTTATGCTTGGGTATATTTGTATAGAAGTTATATTTTTATGGATCCTCTAACATGTGGTGCTTGCTATTTAGAATCCTTTGCTAGCCAAATATCTGTACTAAGCGGGAATACTTCTTGTGCATCCAAATTCCTTGAACCAAGTTTCTTCCATGAGTGTCCACCATATCTACCTATATGCGGTATTTACCCGCCGTTCCAAGTAAATTTGCATGTGCCAAACTCTAAACCTTCAAATAATAATCTGTTTTGTATGCCCAAATCGCTCATGTAGCGACTAGGGGCTGTCAGTATCTTCCATTCTAGGTGGGTTATTCTCACGATGAGTGGACTCCGCTCATCATTCACGAGAAAATGGCTGGTAACTGGGATTCCCAGTCCTATGATCAAAAGATCAAAAACAAATTCGCAAATAATTTAAACAAAACTCCCCCAGGAATGTTGATAGTTGGACGGCACCCGCTGTTTCGGACAAGCCGTGGAGTGTGAATGTTGGTGGAGGGGGAGTAAAATCTTTACCTTTCTGTTTGGGAACCGCCTATAATGTATGTAGTATGGAAGATATTGGGAACTCTTGGTCGTTATGTTGACAATGAAAGCATACCTCTCAAAATAATTTTCATCTCTGTTTTTGCTTCGAGCTCTGGCACCTCTGCGAAGGGCCTATCTTTTACTTTTATGCAAGAGTCAGTAGTATTCCTTCTCATTCCAAACTACTCTTTAGTTGGCAAGCATCATGTGTTGGAAAGATCTAAGCATATATGGCCATTCAAATATATTTGATCATGAATTATTATTGTTGACAATTATCTATATGATAAATAAGTTGGGAGGCGAAACATTAAGCCCCTATCTTTCTCTGTGTTCGATGGATGCTATTTGTTCTAAAAATATGCTTTGAGTGGTAGCAATCATGGAAGACTATATGATAGTTGAGTATGTGGGATTTGCTAAATCAAAGCTCTGACATAGACTCTTCCTGAAAATAAGATGAATTGTAATTGTTTTATGACTAATAACACAGTTTGTTAGTTTTCAAGAAAGTTTATGATCCATACTTTAACATGTGAATAGCTTGTTACTTTATCATGAAAAGTTCTATGAGTTGAGCTACTGTTATGACATATAATGATGCTAGAAAAGGTGATTGAAATTATCATTGATCAAACTTATGCACCTGCTAGCATTCACACATCATAAATTATTTATTTTATCATTTACCTACTCGAGGACGAGCAGGAATTAAGCTTGGGGATGCTGATACGTCTCCAACGTATCTATAATTTATGAAGTATTCATGCTATTATATTATCCATCTTGGATGTTTAATGGGCTTTACTATGCACTTTTATATTATTTTTGGGACTAACCTATTAATCCAGAGCCCAGTGCCAGTTTCTGTTTTTTCCCTTGCTTCAGTGTTTCACAGAAAAGGAATATCAAACGGAGTCCAAACGGAATGAAACCTTCAGGAGCGTGATTTTTGGAACGAACATGATCCAGGAGACTTGGAGTTGAAGTTAGGGAATCTTCGAGGTGGCCACGAGGTAGGGAGGCGCGCCTGCCCCCTGGGCGCGCCCCCACCCTCGTGGGCCCCTCGTGGCTCCCTTGACCGACTTCTTTCGCCTATATATATCCATATACCCTAAAACATCGGGGAACAGAATAGATCGGGAGTTCCGCCGCCGCAAGCCTCTATAGCCACCAAAAACCAATCGGGACCCTGTTCCGGCACCCTGCCGGAGGGGGGAACCCTCACCGGTGGCCATCTTCATCATCCCGGCGCTCTCCATGACGAGGAGGGAGTAGTTCACCCTCGGGGCTGAGGGTATGTACCAGTAGCTATGTGTGTGATCTCTCTCTCTCTCTCATGTTCTTGAGGTGATACGATCTTGATGTATCGCGCGCTTTGCTATTATAGTTGGATCTTATGATGTTTCTCCCCCTCTACTCTCTTGTAATGGATTGAGTTTTCCCTTTGAAGTTATCTTATCGGATTGAGTCTTTAAGGATTTGAGAACACTTGATGTTTGTCTTGCCGTGCTTATCTGTGGTGACAATGGGATATCACGTGATCCACTTGATGTATCTTTTGGTGATCAACTTGCGTGTTCCGCCCATGAACCTATGCATAGGGGTTGGCACACGTTTTCGTCTTGACTCTCCGATAGAAACTTTGGGGCACTCTTTGAAGTACTTTGTGTTGGTTGAATAGATGAATCTGAGATTGTGTGATGCATATCGTATAATCATACCCACGGATACTTGAGGTGACCTTGGAGTATCTAGGTGACATTAGGGTTTTGGTTGATTTGTGTGTTAAGGTGTGATTCTAGTACGAACTCTATGATAGATCGAACGGAAAGAATAGCTTCATGTTATTTTACTACGGACTCTTGAATAGATCGATCCGAAAGGATAACTTTGAGGTGGTTTCGTACCCTACCATAATCTATTCGTTTGTTCTCCGCTATTAGGGACTTTGGAGTGACTCTTTGTTGCATGTTGAGGGATAGTTATATGATCCAATTATGTTATTATTGTTGAGAGAACTTGCACTAGTGAAAGTATGAACCCTAGGCCTTGTTTCCTAGCATTGCAATACCGTTTGTGCTCACTTTTATCCCTAGTAACCTTGCTGTTTTTATATTTTCAGATTACAAAAACCTATATCTACCATACTTATTGCACTTGTATCACCATCTCTTCGCCGAACTAGTGCACCTATACAATTTACCATGGTATTGGGTGTGTTGGGGACACAAGAGACTCTTTGTTATCTGGTTGCAGGGTTGTTTGAGAGAGACCATCTTCATCCTACACCTCCCACGGATTGATAAACCTTAGGTCATCCACTTGAGGGAAATTTGCTACTGTCCTACAAACCTCTGCACTTGGAGGCCCAACAACGTCTACAAGAAGAAGGTTACGTAGTAGACATCAGTGGGTAGTGGCCACCTCATGGCTCTTTTGGTCCTCCCACGAAGCTTCGGGGACTCTTTTGTTCCAAAAAAATCATCAACAAGTCTCGCTGCATTTGGACTTCATTTGCTATGGATTTTCTGGAAAACCAAAAACAAGTAAAAAACTACAACTGGCACTCGGCACTAGGTCAACATGTTAGTCGCTAAAAATCTTAGAAAGCCCATATAAAAGTGCACCAAAATCATAGAAACCCATAATAAACAGGGCATGAATTCTTCGTAAATTATAGATATGCACTACAAAAAAAAGACACATCCATGACATTTTGGGCTGAACTAATTTTTTTTCTATCATGCTTATGACACTTCTATGACGATAATTATGACAAAACCCGGTATCATCATAGATGTGTTGGGCTCCTATTTCTATGACAAAAAATCATGACAGGAAATGGGCTTTTCGTCATGGGTGGGCCGGAGACGCAGCTGCATGACATTCTTTGGGCAGTCCATGACAGAAAAAATCATGGTAGAAGCGAGGGCGAGGAAAATATCGCGGAGTTCCTAGTTACGATGGGTGGTCGGGGCCGAGGGATGCACTGTGGTTTGCGCGTTTCTCTCATGTACACGCGTGTGTGCGAGGCATTGGCTAACTAAACCCGAGCGATCGCACGTTATTGAACCCGAGTGATCGATCCCTTGGCTGTTAACTGAACCTGAGTGATTCATTCGCTGCGGACTAAACCCGAGCAATTCCTTCGCTGCAGCTACTAATTGGACCCGAACGATCGATCACTGCTACTGCTTAATGAAGCCGATCGAGCTCCCATTCGAGACGTTGCTAGCCGGTGTTGGGTTGCCTCTCGATGAACAATGACTGTTGCTACCGTGCGTGCGATACGTAGAACGAGTCAAGACATGGTGAGTGGAGCCGGTTGGTTGGCTATGGATGAATAGTTCTCGGTGGGGGTGATGAACAGGACCCCGTGGTAGTAGGCCATTGCTGCTGGATGAACAGGACCCCGAGGAGGCCGCCGCACCCTAGTCGGTTGGGGGTGGATGAACAGGACCCCGTGGAGGCTTTCTGAACAGCAGCCGGTGGAGGCTGGATGAACAGTAGCCCTGGATGAACAGTAGCCCGTGGAGGCTGGAGGAGGTCGACGGTGGATGAACCGTAATCCGTGGAGGCTGGAGCGAGGCAGTAGACGGCGGATGAACAGGATCCCGTTTGGATCGTAGGTGCTCCAACACAAGTCCTTTTCCTCCGTTTTGCGGTACGCCAGACCCCTCCCGATCAACAGTACCCCGTTTCGACCGTAGGCACTCGAACACAAGTCTGTTTCCTTTGTTGTGCGGTACACCAGACCCCTCCGATGAACATGATACTGTTTCGACCATGGCCGGTCGAACAGAAGGCCGTTTCCTCCATTCTGCGGTACGCCAGACCCCGTTTTGGCTGTTCCGTCCAAGCCGGTTGGCTCCCGTTGAACAGGACGCATTCTGACCCAGTCGGTTGCCTCCCGGTGCATAGGACGCTGTTTTGCTGTTCTGACCCAGCCGGTCCGCTGCCCAATGAATAGGACGCCGCTGCTGCCGTCCGTTGCCTCTCCATGTACAGAAGCCCTTGTCGTCCATATATATGCGCGAGTATGCGCTCGAGACCCTGCTCGTATGTACGTACGTGGCCCTATTTTTGCCCTGTGGATGTATGTACGTGTACAGGACTTAGACGGGACTGCGTGAACTGCTATGTTGGGTGCTCTACAACGACACGTGTCGCTACTTACTTGGCCACGGTTCATACTTGGAGAGAGACCGATCGACCAGTATGTACATACACGTTCGCGACCAGACAGACAACGCTATGTACGCTTTGACCGGGTGGGTCCCAGCGATCAGGGAGGAGAAGGACGCACTTCCTTGCATGCGAAGATATAGCTGGTCGGTCCCAGCTGTCAGGGGGATGAATCATTTTTATTTTGCGAGTAATAAGGAGGCACTTCCTTGTGTTCAAAGATGTAGCTAGGGGGTCCAGCTGTCAGCCTCACCGCCTAAAGTCCTCTTCCGATGGCTACCCTTCGTTGACCATGTTGACCACGCTGCGTCGAGAGCACCAAGGCGGTGGACGATGGTGAGGCCTGGGAAGGGAACGACGCGGAGCCGGGGAAGACATGGCAGTGGATGCCCACGCAGAGGGGAGTACGGGGGTTGACTGCTTCGGGTGCAGTGTGAGGCTGCCGTCGCCGGAGAATAATAGGAGGTGTGGGTGAGTATAGAGGGATAGCATGGCCAGCGATGGCAGCACAGCCGGACACGAGAGGCAGGAGCAGGCGACACAGCCGGCGCTAGTTTGGGCGGATGGAGCAAGAAGACCAGAGGTTGAAGAAGCACAACAGCCGTTGGATGGACATTGTACGGTCACTGCAGCTAGAATCGTTTATATTGACTAAGTTGACAAACCCCTTGGTACGCGTCAACATAGTAGGCCCATAAGTCAGCCTCCGAAACGCTGCGCCCCAGATGTCAGGGGGAGGAATAATTTTTTGGGCGGCTGAAGCAAGAATATCTGAGATTGAAGAAGAAGCACGACATCCCTTGGATGGACATCCAACGGCCACTGCTGCTTGAACCGTGTGTTGACTATAAGTTGACAAAGCCTTGCGTATGTGTCAACTTAGTAGGCCCACAAGTGTGTGGCAGAGAATGTATAGTCCATTTGCAATTTGTAAGAATTTACAGCTCATTTTTGAATTCTAATGGAATTTACTGCAGCCTATTTACAGTTTGTTAAAAGTACAACCCATTTTCTAGCTAGGACAATGATTAATAATTTCAACCAACCGCTCAAAACAAAATTCAATAAAATATCCAACATTTTGATGGGATCCGAAATATTTTTATCCCGAAATTTCTAGTCAGATTAAATTTAATTTCAAAATAAATTTGTATTACGAAAAAAGCCAACGAAATATTGCGCGCGCAACAAGTAATGAAATTAAATTTTCAAAATCAAAAATAATATTTTTAAAACTAATTAAGTGTTTGGTGCATTTTTTATAGTTACTGCCCAGCTTTTAGAATTACATCCCATTTATTATTTCTTAAAGTCCATTATCTTGTTAAGCCTAATGCATCCCTCCTAGGAAAGATTTGCAGCCCAGCGGGGCGGAGAATAACGATTTGACCTTGCGTGGGTATTCCTAAAAAAGTATTATTGGGCTAGCCATTTTCATCTTGACAAAAATTAATATCTGGGTTGGATATCTCGCATGGGCTAGACGGGCCACAGCCCGCCCAGCTGATACCCTGCTCTCCTCTGAACAACAACAAAACATCGATCAAGAAAAACTCTGCTCACACATCAAAAACACAAATACTGCTCAAGATGCTTGGTCCCAGCTGTCGACCGCTCCTTGTACAATTCTCTCATTTATTGACTACATAGGTTGACAATGGTGTGGGTCCGTGATGTCAGGAAACCAGGAGGAAGCAAAAAAATAATAGTTGTATATAATAAGGAGGCACTTGAGTACGTGTGGCTATGGCCCTGGTGGGTCCCCACCGTCATTCTCTCCAAGTAAAGTCATCTCCTCATTCCTCATGTCCGTTGATCATGTGGACAACGCGAGACGGCGGCAACACGGCGAGCGCAACAACTCGAAGGACGACAGGGAGGGCATCGCGGGCCCTGCGGATGGTCTGATACAGCGCCCGCTGCTCATTCAGGAAGACAGGATCATAGGGCCACATGTCCGCGACGGCATTGTCGTTCGCTTGTTCGCCGGTGCTCGTTGAGGAGACGGAGGTTGCAGCACAGGTCCACTTGCGCTGGTAGCTCTTCCGACATTAGGGCGTCGAAGTGCGGCCGCACCTGCTCTATGGTGAACACAGCAGGACGGTGGCGTTGGCTCCTGGTCGGAAGCTACGCTCATCGTCTGATTGTCGTCGCTCAGCTCGGCGAGCTCGCTTGCGAGCCAGCATGTCCAGTTGTCGGACTGACCCGCTGCCCAGCACGAGTCTGGCCGCCCTGGCCCACCCAGACTGCCTCCCTCGCCCGCGCGCGCTTTCCGCCCGAAACGGTCAGCGTCGCCCGCGCCGCTTCCCGGTGCAGGCGATTGCTCCGCGTTCAAACGGCACAAGTGTCGTCCATCCGCCCGTCTGCTGCCCACATTAATGATATAAGGTTGCTGAGGCGGCTACTCCAGCGCCACCCGTCCGTCCCTCCGCCACCCACCATTTCTATATAAACTGCTGCGCCCGCCATAGCCGCAGTCATCTGCCTCCATTCCCTTTTTCCTGTCCACACCACTACTGCCCACCATGGCGTCCTCGCGCTCCAGCGCTCTTCGGAATGGGCGGACGACGGACCACAAGGAGATGGCAGCCATTGCTGCCGACTGGCTGGCCGGCAGGTAGCCGGAGGACGACGACGTTCCAATGGAGAACATGTTAGTCGACGATCTGGCGCCAACCCCCTCCTCCGCGTCATCCTCGCTGGTCCATTGCACCATGACCATCGGCGAGGCCCGTGCCCAATACATGGACACAGTGAGGCAGAAGCGTCAGAAGCAGTTCCGTGCCCAATACATGGACACGCCGCCTACAACCACCATCTCCTTCAGGAACACCTGCAGGCCGAGGAGCAGATCACCGCGGAGCGGGCGGAGCAGGAGGCGCTACTCGAGTGGTACCGCTCTGCCAGTGAGAGCCGCCTCGCATGCTGGTAGTACCGCATGTGGGTAGCGGAGGTTGCGGCCGCCTACAAAGAGGGCGATGAAGCGGGCGAGGCGCTGCCTGGCGAGACCGACAACGAGGTAGCGGACAAAGCCGGCTCCGCCGAGTTCCCGCTCCGCTGGCATCGACGAGGCCCTACTCCGCCGAGGCCTCGCCGCGCCAACAACGAGGCAGAGGACACCGCCGGCACCGAGGCAGAGGACTTCGCTGGCTTCGGCGAGTCCCTACTCCGCCGAGGCCCCGCTCCACCAACAACGAGGCAGAGGACATCGCCGGCTCCGCCAAGGCCCAGCCCTGCCAACAAGGAGGGGAGGATTTCCCCCGCTTCGCCGAGGCGCCGCCCCGCCGGCAATGACAGAGAGGACATCAACGGCTCGTCGAGGCCCCGCCCCGCTGCTAACGAGGCCGTGCCACACAGAAAACGGGGAAGAGTAGAACACGGTAGGTCGCCGCCGCTCGGGTCCAAGTAAGGCCACTCCTGCTACCCTCCGGTTGAAGCCAAGCTTGGCGGGTTGACCATTGATGGCCGACTAGCTTCTTGGCGGCGACCTGGAGTCGGAGAGCTATGCTGGAGAAGGACGCTGCTTCAGTGACTTAACTGCAGTGCAGTTGGGTCACTTACATGTTTATACCTCCAGCGCACCCCTTTTTAGTAGAAGAATGTATGAAATGTAATGAAATCCGGCATGTTTATATGAAATCCAGCCGTGTATGAATGAATTAAGTTCGATTATTTCAAATTCTTGTATCACTGGCATTGGATGAACATGCAAAAAATACGTACTAGCATTCTTCCCAGGGTGATCACCTCGTTTGCAACAGTTTCACATGTACTCCCTCCGGTCCATTTTAGTCTGCATATAAGTTTAGTCTGGAGTCAAAGTATCTCTACTTTGACCAATCTTATAGAAAGAATTGTCAACATTCACAATGTAAAATCAACTGACTTGAACGAAATCTAATATGCGAAGTAAAAAGGAACAGAGGGGGTATAAAAAGTTTGAGCAGCTTTTTAGCGTTCCTGTACATTGCAATCAAACACACATGCCTGGCAATTCATAGAGAACATTCAAAACAATCGATGATTATGCATCTCAACAATTCACATGTCAGAGCCAGTATTTACTTCACAACTAAAGAATAAAGAAAAATCGATCGATGCTGCTGACAGCAAAGGGCATCCCATTCGAAAATATCAAACGAATTTCTTCTTGCTAACATCAATGAGCAAAATTTGACAAGGTTGTCCCGTTCCAAAATGTCAAATGCGTGTTGTTTTGCATATATCAACGAGCAAACTTTGACAAGGTTTTCCCATTCCAAAATATCAAATGCCTACGATTGTGGAATGGGCAGGGTTTGCCATCAGTTCGGACATTAACATGGCACCTTGTGCTAAATAAACCAGCTGTTCTTTTTGTGCAGTTCCACCAAAATCAACCAAATTCGCGCGTAGCTTGGATGATTTCGCCTTTTATATGTTGCAACGCCTTGAACATATCAGCACCTCCTTTCTTGTGGTGGAAATGAATGATTCGAGAATATTCTATGAATTCAAGAACATTATGTGCAATTCCCATTGAAATCAAGATGACCACCCCTATTTGCATAAATACAAAAGAAGTGATTAGTATAAAGCAAATTGTACTATCAATTGACAGTTTAAATAGGCAACCTACATGATCCATGCAGAGCACACATTTAAAAAATGAAACTCACCAGAAAGAATCCTAAAACAACAATTGGCCATCACAACAACAAAGATGGAGATCCGTGAGTCCTTCTGAGCTGAAGTTAGTTTGTTCTTGTGGGCAATAATGTAACCATCCTTCAACTTCTTCCTTCTATTATGACATGGATGATCCTGTTGTGCAAAGGCAAGAGAACAACTAAATGCTGCATCCCTGTTTGCTCGAAAAAAAGGAAAGGAAATAATTAAAACAGCACAGATGAAGCACTTCTCGTGGACAATACCACTTTCTCATGACAGTATCTAAACAGTAGCACAACACCAATAGAGATGACAAAGCTCAATCATATGGATGAAATCCGTGGGCCAGTACCAACCTTTGTTAGGAGGCTTATTGTGTAGAGCATAAAGATGAAGCACTTCTCCGGATCCATCTGTTGTTATCTACTGTGGTTGCCATGCTTACTATATACTCCTCGATTAGTTTAATGTTTCCATCATCTTCTTGTGAAGTTCCACTAAAATGTATGTTATCTTTAAAGAAGATCCATGTTTGCACAAGTAGACATAATTACATATTACATTAAGAGTGGCATCAAATCATTGGCAAAACAATTGCTCGTTCCAGCCATAGCAATAAATTAAGATGCAAAACTTATCATTACTTGTTTCATCACAGTTCTAGTGCTTCATTACAGCACCGGGAGTTGATTTTTGTTTTTCTTCTGCTTGTTCTTCCCGTTCATCACTTGGTTCAATAAAAGACAAGCTTCGCCATCAATGTAAGATTTGGCATGTTAATTAGGGAGCACAAGTATAGCACTAAACAATGACATTAATTTTCTGATGACAGTAGAAAAATACAGGCCAACAGTTGTGAAATATCATTATCTTACCTCAATGGGATATTACGGTGCACATACAGATTGGAAGTCTTGTCCCCATTTGCGCAGTTCACTAAAATCAAGCAACATTACCGTATAAGTAGCACAACATATGATAGCACACTGCACAATCATGTGAAAGAAGGCTAGTACTGACCTCTCATGACGCGGAATTCAAACAACTCACAAGAAGAACATCTGAAACAAATTTGCCAACACGGTAGGAAGTCAAATCTACTCTTGTGCAGTTCTACTAAGATCAAGCAATCAAGGAACGTTGTCGGTGTGACATTTTGGTTGAACTGCACAAAACACTCTTAAAACAAAAGTGTTTTGTGCAGTGCAACAAAAGGTCGCAATAGCAACGAGGTGAAGTAGATAACCCTGTTTACATAGAGGTGCAAAGGAAACAACTACTGGTCAATAACAGTGGATGACACAGAAGCCCACAAAAAGAAGCATCTAACTTATCTAAATGGGAAAGAAAGCAAGACAGTAGCATTTCTCAAACAGTGGCATTGATTCATATGAACAGAGATATTATATTAACAATAAAATTCATTTAACATGTAATTTGCTTTTAACTGTGGCATTGCTTCAATTCTCCAACGACATTATTAGAGGGTGTTTGTATAAAGGGACTTTTTGGTGTAGGAGATAAAAAAAGTCCCTTTTAGTCCCATCTAAACTAAACAGGAGGGACTTTTAGGGACTAAAAGTGGGCATTTGGGACTAAAGAAAGAAGACCCTGAGGGAGGGTCTTTTTGGGACTTCTTCCAACAGTTGCCCCTGCCCCGCATCGCACCTTATGTCTGTTAGTTTATTACTAGGTGTAACATGGTCTTTTAGCATGTCATTTAATAACCTCTAGTCCATGTTTAGTCCCTGGAACCAAAAAGGTAGGGACTAGGGACTTTTTAGTTGGGACTAAAAAAAGTCCTAGGACTTTTTAACCAAACAGGGCCTTAGATTAACAACAGCTAAAGAGTTGTACGGGACAGTGGACGCACCAGCACCATGTGCATCTACCGATGTATAAAGGGGTGATGCACAGTACGTAGCAACAAAGAACAAACAACCAAGGAGCATATTTGTGTTGGTCCTAGTTTTTTTATCTTTAGACACCTTTCCCTATGTGAGGGCAGCAAATCCAGTCCTGCTCAAATTAAACTCTACAGCCTTGTCCCCCAAAACAGAAAGGCCAGTTCATTACAGATGTGTGTACTGCGTTTGTCCATGTTTTCCCTTTTCGACCAACTGTAACACCCCGAGACCGATGCGCTAGGTGTCTTCTAGTTATTCGCCGTCGTTGCCATGTCATTTTCTTGTGTGTTGCACTTTGCCATGTCATCATGTGCATTTCATCTGCATGGTTTTCAAAACTTGCATCCGGTCGTGTTCGTCATTTCCTCCGTTGTCCGTTTCCGAATCCGACACTCTCTCCCGCACCCGTCGCACCTCCCAGATCTTCTTTCGTGAGCGGGAGAGAAACGTTCTCGGAATGGGCCGAGAGTTGACGAGCGGACTTGGTACATCACCGGTAGACCGCCTGTCAAATATCGTTGCATTTGGAGGTCGTTTGATGCCCCAACGGTTAACCGCGTTAACCTACGGACCCCTTTCTGCTTGCAGCCCAGCACCCCTCCATAACAGGCCCATCTAAACCACCTCCATGCTCTTCGCCGTTCGGTCACGATCGTGTGGGCTAAAACCGCACCTTGATAGCCCTCTCCTAGCTCCCTCTACCTATAAATAAGCACCTCCCCCTCCATTTTCAGGCAAAACCCTAGCCTACCACCTCCTCCACGCTGCCGGACACGTCCAGCCACTGGCCCGGACGAATCGAAGCGCGCCACGTCGCCCGCGCGCCCTCCACCGCGTCGCACCGCATGGGCCCGCGAGCCCATCGCTGGCCTTCCCGGCCCGGGTCGCCGTCGCCCGTCTCCCACGCGCCCGAGCCGAGTCGCGTCACCGCCCGCTCGTCTCCACCGCCGCCCAGTGCCGCATCAGCTACGCTGCCCCGCTGCCTGCAGCCCGCCGCTGCCCGCTTTAGGTGTAGCTGCCGTCGCCCCGCGCCCCTCCGCCGCCATTCCTACTCACCGCCGGCTGGATCCGGCCAGATCCGGCCCCGGGCCGCCTCGCTGTCTCCCTCCCCCGCAACTCTGGCGACTCCCCGACCATCCCCGAGCTCGTCGCTCCCTCGGTTCATGCGCCATAAAACCCTAGATCCGAGGTGGTGAATTTCTTCCAAGACCTAGATTTCATGCATCATATAGGCATTTTGTACATGGTGTAACTTTGTGCATGTGGCTCCGATTTGCGTGTATGATATGTCAAAATGTTCATCTCTACATGCTCTACACGGTGGGATAATTTGTATGCATGTTACTGCCCATCTTGATGCCTTAATCCTCGTTGCAAAAGTGCTAAGTGATATAACCTGCTGAAAACTGATGTAACTTGCCTATTTGTCTTTTTTCATAGCATTTTGTGTGATTTTCTATTGAGCATCATGTCAATATATTTTAGGAGCATGATCATGCCATCTTTGCAGTGGTGCAATCCATGTATTTTGATATGCCTTGTGTTTACTAGAACAAGCTTGCTAAGTGACCTACTTGTTGTTACTGGTCTACTAAGTCTGAATCTGTTATATTTTGATGCCATGTTTACTTGATGCTACAATGAGGGGAGAGAGAGATAGGCCAACGAAGTTTTGTTTAGATCTAGAGAGGGTGAGCGAGTGTGAAGAGAGCAACTACAAGCGCTGAGGCTCCAGCGTGTATATATAGTAGAGAGAGTGTGTGAAGGGAGCAAACCCTAGAAAACAAGCGCCAAGGCTGCAGCGTATATAGATGGAGTGGTTTTCTTTTTCTCTCCATAAAAATCGTTTTAAATTGTGCACGAAACTGAACTCTTTATTTAATGTAGTGAAGAAAAATACTGGGCAATGCTAGTACGTAAAGAAAATTTAACACTCGAAGGAGTCAACTTGCAATTAACGCTGCATGCCTCCCAGTCGTGCTTACTAAGGTTCACGTGTGGTACACGACCCTCCGAAGTGAAGAACAACTGAACCACACACGGTCAAAATATCGAAAGGTGGGCTGCACCATCCTCCAATTTTAAATATTTTGGGCACTTGTATTCGGCCTAAGTCAGTGTGCCACCGTATGTACTAAGGGTTACACGGGTCCTAAGAAACTAGGGCGTATTGAGATTAATTGCCATGTCGTTTATTTGTAGGGTCACATGCAAACAATGAAACTCAGGCAAATCTTTTGCCTCCGTTTCAGAAGAAAAAAACAAGAAATTCAATTTTAATTATTTAGTTTGTACACTTTGCTGTCTTCCAGCAATTTTGGGCACTTGTATTCTGTAACATCCCAATTTTCCTAAATTAGGATGTTAATAGATCATTCATATGCATATCATTTTTTTATTGCATTATTTGCTTTTCTGAAATATTCAAATCATTATGCAACAAAAGGCAATTTATTGGAGTGGAGATAACATGACTTCTCCCCTGTTTTAAAATGTTCATAATGTCCAGAATATTATTTCCAGTTCATTTAATATGTTCTGTTATTTTTCTTAATCTTCAAAATATTTTATTTGACTGTTTTGTTGCTATTTTGTGTGGCCTAATGCATAAAATGAATTTTCAAAAATTACATTAGGTGAGGAACTAGTGTTCATGTAGTTTATATTAGTAGTATATATTTTACTATGTGTCTAGGTATTTTTCCTAGATTTTATATTGTGGTTTCTATTTTATTTATTTTCCTGCTAGGGTTTGTGTTTAAAAAAAAGGAAAAACGCAACACAGCGCACTACGCGACACAGCTGAGCTGCCGGCCACCCGCGGCCCACCAATCCGAGCCGTCGCAGCCCACCTACCCGCTGCCGAAGCAGTACACGCCACGCCGCCCGAGGCCTGATAATCCCCAAGTGCAGGGAATCATCGTAGCAATTCCCAAAGGTGGAAGTGATAAGTATGGAGTGTCGAACCCACAAGGAGCTAAAGGTAAGATTAATATTCTCTGAAGTCCTATCTGCCACTGATACGACTCTACGTACACCAAACATTTGCTTCCAACTAGAAACGAGAAATAAAACTATGTTGTGGGCATGAAGAGGATAACTTTGCATGGTATCGGAGAGCTAAAATATAAAAGTAGGTGCTGTTATCATAAAGTTAGAATATATTACTAAATATTATAAATAGTGAGTGTGGAATAATGATGGGTCGGTGTGCGGAATTATCCTAGGCAATCGTTAACAAGACCGGTAGTCGTCATTGCAATTTCATATGAGGGAGTGGCATAAGCTAACATACTTTCTCTTCTTGGATCATATGCACTTATGATTGGAACTCTAGCAGGCATCCACAACTACTAAAGAACATTAAGGTAAAACCCAACCATAGCATTAACATATCAAGTCCCCTTTATCCCATAAGCAACAACCCCCTTACTCGGGTTTATGCTTCTGTCACTCAAGCAACCCACTATAAGCGAATCATGAACGTATTGCAACACCCTACAACAGGAATTCTTCACGCTTGCGTGACATAGAGGGCACAATAGGACAGCACCAAAATAAAACATACAACTCATACCAATCTAGATCATCAATCAACCCGAAGACAAAGGATATCTACTCAAAACATCATAGGATGGCAACACATCATTGGATCATAATATGTGTCATAAAGCACCATGTTCAAGTAGGGATTACAGCGCGGGCGGGAGAGTGGACCGCATAAAAGAGATGAGGATGGTGCTGATGATGGTGATGTTGATGAAGACGATCACCGTGGCGATGATTCCCCTCCCAATGGCACTTCAGTGCCACCGAGAGAGAGGAGGAGAGATTCTCCCCCTTGTGCTTCCTCCTCCATGGCCTCCCCCCTGGATGGGGAGAGGTTCTCCCTCTGGATCTTGGCCTTCATGGCGATGATGGCCACTCCGGGATCCTCCTCCATGGCCTCCGGTGATAATGGCCCCCTCCGGCTGGGTGCCAGAGAGGGCCTAGATTAATTTCTCGTGGCTATAGAGGCTTGCGGCGGCGGAACTTCCGATCTAGGTTATTTTCTGGAGGTTTGGGTATTTGTAGGAGAGGTTGGCATCGAAAACAAGTCAGGGGGCCCCACAGGAAGTCCACGAGGCACAGGGGCGCGCCCTCCACCCTCGTGGGGCCCACGGGCCTCCCCTCCAGTAACTCTTCGTCCAGTATTTTTTTTATATTTTCCAGAAAAATTCTCCGTTGATTTTCATTGCATTCCGAGAACTTTTATTTCTGCACAAAAAGAACACCATGGTAGTTCTGCTGAAAAACAGCGTCAGTCCGGGTTAGTTCTAATCAAATCATACCAAAATCATATAAAACTATTGTAAACATGGCATGAATACTTCATAAATTATAGATACGTTGGAGACGTATCAGCATCCCCAAGCTTAAGTCATGCTCGTCCTCGAGTAGGTAAATGATAAAAGAAATAATTTATGAAGTGTGAATGCTAGCAAGTGCATAAGTTTGATCAATGATAGTTCCAATCACTTTTTCTAGCATCATTATATATCAAAACAGTGGCTCAACTCATGAAACTTCTCATGATCAAGTAACAAGCTATTCACATGTTAAAGTATAGATCATAAACTTTCTTGAAAACTAACAAACCGTGCTCTTAGTCATCAAACAATTGCAATTCATCTTATTTTTGGGAAGGGTCTATGTAAGAGCTTTGATTCAGCAAACTCCACATACTCGACTATCATTTAATCTTTCACAATTGCTAACACTCATGTGATATTTATGGGTTCAAAGTTTTAATCGGACACAGAGAAAGATAGGGGCTTATAGTTTCGCCTCCCAACCTTTTACCTCAAGGGTAATGTCAACAATAATAATTTATGAAAACCTACATCCAAGTGGATATATATATCCGGATCGCTCCAACACAAAGTGCTTGCTAAAGGAAAAAGTGTAAAAAGGAAAGGTGATGATCACCATGACTCTTGTATAAGGGTAGACAATAAAAGTAAAAGATAGGCCCTTCGCATAGGGAAGCAGAGGTTGTCATGCGCTTTTATGGTTGGATGCACAAAAATCTTAATGCAAAAGAACGTCACTTCATATTGCCGCTTGTGATAAAGACATTTATTATGCAGTCCGTCGCTTTTATTTCTTCCCTATCACAATTTTGTATAAAGCTTATTTTCTTCGCACTAATAGATCATACATATTTAAGGAGCAATTTTTTATTGCATGCACCGATGACAACTTACTTGAAGGATCTTACTCAATGCATAGTTAGGTATGGTGGACTCTCATGGCAAAACTGGGTTAAGGAATGTTTGGAAGCACAAGTAGTATCACTACTTGGTGCAAAGAATTTGGCTAGCATGAGAGGGAAAGGCAAGCTCAACATGTTGGATGATCCAAGACAATATAACGTTTCGGATATAGGAAAACATAACCCATTAAGTTGTCTTCCTTGTCCAACATCAACTTTTTAGCATGTCATATTTTAATGAGCGCTCACAATTACAAAAGATGTCCAAGATAGTATATTTATATGTGAAATCTCTCTTCCTTCAATATTCTTTCATGAATTGTTCAAGTGACCAATTCTGTGTTTGCTAACTTCCAATAAGTTTACTACCTATACTTATTATGTGTGAAGTCATTACTCCCCATGTTATAAGCATATGAAACGTATATAAATTCAGATTTATGATATTCAATTCATTCAACCATTTACTCCTAGGATATACGTGATGCGCGTGAGTAAATGACAAACTACTCCAAAAGATATAATTGAAGAACACTGAGTAGTCAAATAATTAACTAGCCATGGGAGGATTCTTTTTCATTCAAGATTTCAGATCCAATGATTTTATTCAAACAGCAAGTAAAATTGAAAATACGCTCCAAGCAAAGCACATATCATGTGACGAATAAAAATATAACTCCGAGTAAGGTATACTGATAGTTTTGAAGACGAAAGAGGGGATGCCTTCCGGGGCATCCCCAAGCTTAGGTGCTTGAGTCTTTCTTGAATATTACCTTGGGGTGCCTTGGGCATCCCCAAGCTTAGGGTCTTTCCACTCCTTGTTCTCCTCATATCGATATCTCACCCAAAGCTTGAAAACTTCAATCACACAAAACTTAACGGAACTTCGTGAGATAGGTTAGTATGATAAAGAGTAAACCATTCACTTTGGTACTGTCAAAGACAAGGTTCATAATTGTTCTCACACAATTCCTACTGTACCATATCATTTCTACAATTTATATTGAGAAATATAAGCCATAGAAACTAGAAAACAAGCAAACTATGCAATGAAAACATAATCTGTCAGAAACAGAACCGTCTGTAATGATCTGAACAGCAACCATACTTCTGCTAGTCAAACAATTATGAAATAAATTGGTGGTCGTGAGGAATTTTTCTATTAATCTTCTTCAAAAATAATCAACTCAAAAGCACTCCTCTGTAAAAAATGACAGCTAATCTCGTGAGCGCAAAGTTTCTGTTTTTTACAGCAAGATTACATTAACTTTCACCCATGTCTTCCCAAAGGTCTTACTTGGCACTTCATAGAAACAAAAGCTTTAAAACATGATTACTACAGTAGCTTAAATCATGTAAACACACAAAAACAATAAGGATAAATATTGGGTTGTCTCCCAACAAGCGCTTTTCTTTAATGCCTTTTAGCTAAGCATGATGATTTCAATGATGCTCACATAAAAGATAAGAATTGAAACATAAAGAGAGCATCATGAAGAATATGACTAGCACATTTAAATCTAACCCACTTCCTATGCCTAGGGATTTTGTGAGCACATAATTTATAGGAACAACAACTAGCATAGGAAGGAAAAACAAGTATAACTTCAAAACTTTAAGCACATATAGAGGAAACTTGATATTATTGCAACTCCTACAAGCATGGATTCCTCCCTCATAATAATTTTCAGTAGCATCATGAATTAGTTCAACAATATAACCATCACATAAAGCATTATTTTCATGATCAACAAGCATAGAAATTTTACTACTCTCCACATAAGCAGAATTCTTCTCATTGGGAATAGTGGGAGCAAACTCAACAAAATAAATGTCATGTGAGGCATAATCCAATTGAAAATTAAAATCATGATGACACGTTTCATGGTTAACATTGTTCTTTATAGCATACATGTCATCACAATAATCATCATAGATAGCAACTTTGTTCTCATAATCAATTGGAACCTCTTCCGAAATAGTGGAATCATTACTAACTAAAGTCGACACTCTTCCAAATCCGCTTTAGATGATAGTATTATTCATACTCCAAAAGATATAAGTGAAGTTCATGGAGCATTCTACAATTAATATAGACTAACCAATATCCAAGCTCAAAATATATAAGTGAAGCACACGAAGCATTCTATAAAACCATACTCAAAAGATTTAAGTGAAGCAAATGAATCATTCTATAAATCGATGAAGGGATATCTCATACTAGCATGGTTCTTAAAGAAAAAGAAAAACACAAAGGACACAAATCATGTGAACAAAACAAAAACCAAGGTATATCGATAATTGTTGAAGAAGAAAGATGGGATGCCAACTGGGGCATCCCCAAGCTTAGATGCTTGAGTATCCTTGAAATATTTACTTGGGGTTCCTTGGGCATCCCCATGCTTGAACTCTTGCCTCTATTTATTCTTCTCATATTGATAGCTCCTCGATCTTCGAACACTTAATCCACAGAAAACTTTAACAAAAACTTTGTGAGATCCATTACTATAATAAAGCAAATCACAACCTTTAGGTACTGTTGCGAACTCATTCCAATTTCATATTAGAACTATATCTACTGTATTCCAACTTCACCATGGTTCATACCCCCCGATACTACCCATAGATTCATCAAAATAAGCGAACAACACATAGAAAACAGAATCTGTCAATAACAGGACAATCTTTAGTAATTTGGAAGTTTAGTATACTTCTATAACTCCAAAAATTCTAAAGAAAATATGACAATTCAAAAAAATTGTACATAAGTAATGTGCAAATAGTTTCAGTCCCATTTGAATTTCCAGTAAAAATGTAAATTCACGCGCTACAGCCAAAGTTTCTGTTTTTGTACTGCACATAGTAAACAAGCAATCTAATCATCCTAAAACCAAAGCTTGGCAGATTATTTTTATAATACAATGGATATATACAAGGGGATAATTTTTTCAGAGAAAGTTCCATGATTTTTTTTACATTGTTTCCATGAGCATGAACACAAGTGTTCAAGGTCGACCCTCACTTCTCCAATGCATAACTTCCAATCACTTCTCTTATTGAAAAAAAAAATAGGCATGAGAGGCAAGTAAAAAAATTTGTATTTTCATTCTTAAAAAAATGTATGTTTCACCCACAACTAAACAGAAACAAAAAGGAAAAACAAAATCTACTTAGTGAAGAAAGCAAACAAGCCACACGAGAATATCAACCCCACGCTATTGCTCCTCGGCAACGGCGCCAGAAAAGAGCTTGATAATCCCCAAGTGCAGGGAATCATCGTAGCAATTCCCAAAGGTGGAAGTGATAAGTATGGAGTGTCGAACCCACAAGGAGCTAAAGGTAAGATCAGTATTCTCTCAAGTCCTATCTACCACTGATACGACTCTACGTACACCGACCGTTTGCTTCCAACTAGAAACGAGAAATAAAACTACGTTGTGGGTATGAAGAGGATAACTTTGCATGGTATCGGAGAGCTAAAATATAAAAGTAGGTGATGTTATCATAAAGTTAGAATATATTACTAAATATTATAATAATGATGGGTCGGTGTGCGGAATTATCCTAGGCAATCATTAACAAGACCGGTAGTCGTCATTGCAATTTCATATGAGGGAGAGGCATAAGCTAACATACTTTCTCTTCTTGGATCATATGCACTTATGATTGGAACTCTAGCAAGCATCAACAACTACTAAAGATCATTAAGGTAAAACCCAACCATAGCATTAACATATCAAGTCCCTTTTATCCCATACGTAACAACCCCCCTTACTCGGGTTTATGCTTCTGTCACTCAAGTAACCCACTATAAGCGAATCATGAACGTATTGCAACACCCTACAGCGGGAATCCCTCACGCTTGCGCGACACGGAGGGCACAATAGGACAGCACCAAAATAAAACATACAACTCATACCAATCTAGATCATCAATCAACCCAAAGACAAAGGATATCTACTCAAAACATCATAGGATGGCAACACATCATTGGATCATAATACGTGGCATAAAGCACCATGTTCAAGTAGGGATTACAGCGGGGTGCGGGAGAGTGGACCGCGTAAAAGAGATGAGGATGGTGATGATGATGAAGACGATCACCGCGGCGACGATTCCCCTCCCGATGGCACTCCGGCGCCACTGAGAGAGAGGAGGAGAGGTTCTCCCCCTTGTGCTTCCTCCTCCATGGCATCCACCCTGGATGGGGAGAGGTTCTCCCTCTGGATCTTGGCCTTCATGGCGATGATGGCCCCTCCGGGATCTTCCTCCATGGCCTCCGATGATGATGGCCCCCTCCGGCAGGGTCCCAGAGAGGCCCTAGATTGATTTCTCGTGGCTACAGAGGCTTGCGGCGGCGGAACTTCCGATCTAGGTTATTTTCTGGAGGTTTGGGTATTTATAGGAGAGGTTGGCATCGAGAACAAGTCAGCGGGCCCCACGGGAATTCCACGAGGCATAGGGGCGCGCCCTAGGGGGGTGGGTGCGCCCTCCACCCTCATGGGGCCCACGGGCCTCCCCCTCAGTAACTCTTTGTTCCAGTATTTTTTATATTTTCCAGAAAAATTCTCCGTTGATTTTCATCGCATTCTGAGAACTTTTATTTCTGCACAAAAACAACACCACGGTAGTTCTGCTGAAAACAGCGTCAGTTCGGTTAGTTCTAATCAAATCATACCAAAATCATATAAAACTATTGTAAACATGGCATGAATACTTCATAAATTATATATACGTTGGAGACGTATTAGTGCCCGACCCGCACACGATCCTCTAGCCACCTAGAGCCACTGACTAGCGGGCCCCATGTCGCTTCTCCCACCCCGAACTGGACGCCGCCGCACCACTCGCGCACCCGAGCACGAGCCCGACTCGACCCGGCGCCATGGTTGACCCCGCACACGCCCGAGTTGCCTAGCGCTGCTCACGCCCACAACGCACCCCGCCTCCCCTTCCCGATCTCTCCTGCTGCCGCACGAGCCGCCTGGGGTGATTTGGATCTTGTCCGGAGCTCCGCTGTTCGCCGTCGTTCGTCGGTTGTTCCCGTCGCCGTAAGAACTCATAGAGCTCAGCCACTTGCACCCCTCGACCCTCCGCTCAACTCCGCACCTTGCTGACATACTTTTGACGCCGGAATCACAGCGGAGCGAGCCGCCCGAGCGAACCCGACGCCGCCGGAGCAGTGGCTGTTCACGTCGTCACCGTCGCCCGGAGAGGACGCCCCGCCGCCGTTGAACACCACTACCACCTCCGTCGCTCGACGCTGCACCCGCCCGTCACTTTTCCCTCACCGGAGCACCACCGGAGAGCCGCCGCCGTCGACGCCGGAACCGCCGTCGTCGTCCCATGTTTGGGTGAGCACACACGCGCATAGCACGACCTGAGCCAATCACGCGCTGCCACGTGGCAAGTCGCTACAGCGCATGCACAGGAGTCACTACAGGAACAGGGGGTTTCTGTTGTTTTTTGTTTTCTTTTTCAGATTTCAGCTAAAACTTCAACTAGCTATATCTTTTATTATATAAGTCCAATTTAGGCTATTATTTTTCCGGTGCACTCAAAAAAATCAACACATTATCATAGTAACAACTTTGCACATGTTTGCACTTTTCAAATTTGAATTCGTTTGAATTTGAATTAAACCTTCCGGAGGCCGTAACTTTCAAACCGTTCATCGGAATCAATAGTTTCTTTTTGCGTTGTGACCATAGAGCATTTAGGTGCTGTTAAGCTTCTGTTGTTGAGTTTTAAAAATGCTTTTATTGCTGTTGGTTTTGTTTTGGTTCTTTTCGTGTTCCGGTGATTGATTTGATGAATTGTGTGAAACGTGTAGATTGTTCGGAGTGCGACGCGAGCTATTGTCAGGAGTGTGACTTTCTGAACCAGAACCAAGGCAAGTTACATGTTGATCATCCTTTACCTATTGTTTTGTATTCATGTAGTTATATCACACTGTGAATATATGCATGTACAGGGTTATTATATTATTTTGCTATATTGTTGAGCTATCTCCCCTCATTGCAGATCGTGGTAGTTGTAGTGTTGCTATGCTTCGTAGACGGGGGTGGTTCGAGTATTCATTGAGCTTATGTGAGGGTTATATATTTAAAAAATTGAGTAGTAACTTAGGATTTAACTCACCTCTGGGCGGAAGTGGTATTGTTTGCCGTTGAGGGAAGGCATCATGGGGTCTTGCACCTTTTCTAAGGCCATGCTCTCATGAGAGTGCACCCTAAGTGGAATGCCGCCCAGGTTCAAAAAGATCAAACAGACTTAGTGACTAGTAGCTTCCATGTGCGGCCACTAGCTATATGGGCTCTGGCTTAGTTGATCAGTTGCTTGAACCCTATCCCAGACAGTGTCGACAGATGTAGCATATGTAGGTGTGATGTGGCCGTCAGGTGGTTAAGGGAACCTCTTCTGAAAGACTTCGTCTCAATCTTCGGATTGGGTCAAGTGGGTAAAGCGTACTAAACTCTGTAGAGTATTAAAAACTAATCATGATTAGCCGTGCCACCGGTTATGGGCAAATTTGAGCCACTATGCCATTCTAGTTGTTGGATGATCTTGACAGATGTGACACTTAATAATATTTGTGGGAAAACTTAATAAAGGGTATGTTGGAGTTGATTTTGCCAACTCAACCTTGTGTTTATAATTGTAGTAATAAAAGAACTACATTAAAATATGACTATTAGGTAGTTATGAGGACAAAGTCAGCTTTCTGCAAAAATAAACCCTCAAGCCTTCCTTTTTTATACTATGCATATACATGTAGGTCTGCTTTATTATCACTCCTGTCTAACTTGCCAATACATTCAAAGTATTGACCTATATGGCTGCAACATCTCATGTTGCAGGATATTCAGACGAAGAGTAAGGTACCGTTAGGGTCGCGAGTCTGCACTCAGCATCACCAGTGGGCTATGATGGGACTCATCATTATTTTCTGCTACTTTCCGCTGTTTGGTTGAATAAAGCTAGCCATGTGCTATGCATATTGTCTTATTTTATATACTCTGGATCATACATTGTAATAAATGATGCACTTGCTATTCTGTTATTCATCTATACTATGTGTCCTAGCGAGTTCGATCCAGGGACTAGCACGGTAAGCACAGAGACTCAGATCCTTCAAGGTTTGGTTGTTACAGATGGCATCAGAGCAGTGTGTTGACTGTAGGACGTGACCCTAGAAAATGGATTAGAAAAGCCATAGGATTAAAGTTATTTTATAAACTAGCTATACTTCTTGTTGTTTATTAGTAAACCCCTCAAGTATGTTGACCAGTTAGGTAGGAACTAGTGCTGAGACCAACATTCATGTTTGTTTTATATTGCAACGTTATCGTATTAGCGTATCTGATTATGCCCACTTTGATGGTATGAAGAGACTAGATTGTTTGCTTGATTGGTAGTTTGTTTGTTAAATTGCATCTTGTCGAAATTATTCGACTATATATATATATATAATATTATCATATTGTTGTTGTTTGTTGTTTGTTTGTTGGTGTTATTCCTTGTTGGGTTTTGTTGGCTTGATCATATTATGCATATGGGTAGAATATATTTATATATACATAGCTTTTGGCCCTATTATATCTATAAATCATCTATGCTTGCCCACTAGATGCCGCCGAGGCGTGAAACTAGGCGCACTGCTGCAGGAGGAGACAACAATGGCAATGAAGTACCACCATACATACATCAGGTTATTGAGGGACAGACCCAGTTGATCCAGTTGCTTACTCAGAACCAGAACAACAACAATAACAACAACAATCCACCGCCACCGCCACATGTGGATATGCTTACCAGGTTCTTGAGGTTGAATCCTCAGAGGTTCTCTAGTTCCCCTGAACCTATTGTGGCTGATGATTTGCTCCGTGCAGTCAATAGGAACCTAGAGACGGTTGGATGCACAGATGCAGAGAGGCCGAGTTTTGCCTCACATTTGCTGGAGGGTCCTGCCGCAGCTTGGTGGGACAACTACTTGGTCCCTTATCCCATTGCTACTATGACATGGCCTTAATTTCAGGATGCTTTCTATGCTGCACAGGTGTCTGCTCATGCTATGAGTCGGAAAAAGGAGTTTCGCAGTTTGCGCCAGGGGGTCACACAGTTAATGCTTATGTGGAGGAATTTAATAATCTTGCACGTTATTTTCCTAATGGTGTTAACACTGATGCCGCTAGGCAGGAGAAATTCTTGGAGGGCCTAAATGATGAGTTGAGCCTTTAGCTGACAGTGGCCACTTTTAGGAATTGCCAGGATCTGATTTATAAGGCTATTGTGGTGGAGGGAAAGCAACATGCCATAGAGAATCACAAGAGGAAGTACAACAGCAATAACAGGTATAATTCAGGACCACAACAGAAGCAACGCACTTCATATCATATTAATGGAGGTAATGGACATAATCATCATGGAGGTAATGGGCGTAATCACCATGGAGGTAATGATCATAATCATCATGGAGGGAATGGCCACAACCATAATGGCCACCATCGTTATAATGGGCACAAGAGTAACAATGGCAATGACAGAGGTAATGGTAATGGTAATGGTAATGGCAATGGAGGGAACAATAACCAGGACCACCAGGTTACACGTGCGCCAAGGGATTTGAGTCAGGTGCAGTGCTTCAGGTGTAAGGCTATGGGGCACTACCCCACAGATTGACCGAGGGAGAAGAACTCAGGATCTAGCAAGCCAAACCCCTTCCAAAAGGGTCATGTAAATCATGTTAATGTGGAGGAGGTTTACAATAAACCTGATGCAGTGATTGGTAAGTTCTTGATTAATTCAGTACCTGCAGTTGTTCTTTTTTATACTGGTGCATCACATTCATCCATTTAGAGGGTATTTGTTGATAAACATGGATTGACAACCAAAACACTTAGTATGCCTATTAGAGTGAGTTACCCAGGAGCTAAGATGATAGCAGGTGTTGGTTGTCATCAGTTGACTTTGTCTATTGGGAAGGATGAGTTTCCTACGGATTTAATTATATTGAAGTCACAAGGTTTGTATATTATTTTGGGTATGGATTGGTTGCAGTTATATAAAGGTCGTATTGATTGTGCCAGTCGAACTATTACTCTTAGTGCACCAGGAGGGAAGAGGATCAAATATGTGTGTAAGTATAAGCGTAATCAGGTGCAGGTGAACTCCCTTAAGGGGGTAGCCTGGAAGAGGTGCCAGTTGTGAGAGATTATCCATATGTGTTTCTAGAGGAGTTGCCAGGTATGCCACCAGATAGAGATATTGAGTTTCTTATTGATTTAATACCAGGCACTGGACCTATTGGAAAGAGACCATATAGAATGCCTCCACAAGAGTTGGAGGAATTGAAGAAGCAGATAAGAGAATTGCAGGCACAAGGATTTATTCGCCCAAGTTCATCACCTTGGGGATGTCCAGTTTTGTTTGTAGAGAAGAAGGATGGAACCTTGAGGATGTGTGTTGATTATCGTTCTTTGAATGAGGTAACCATTAAGAATAAGTATCCTTTGCCTATGATAAATGATGTGTTTGACCAGTTGGAGGGAGCTACTGTGTTTTCTAAGATTGATCTTTGTTCTGGTTATCATCAATTAAAGATTCGTGAGCAAGATATTCCCAAGACTACTTTTACTACGAGGTATGGGTTGTATGAATATACTGTTATGTCATTTGGACTGACTAACGCTCCGGCATACTTCATGAATATGATGAACAAGGTGTTTATGGAGTTCTTGGATAAATTTGTGGTTGTTTTCATTGATGATATATTGGTGTTCTCCAAGAAAAAGCAAGAGCATGAGGTGCATCGTGTTTGGTAATGGAGAAACTGAGCGAACATCAGCTATATGCCAAGTTCAGCAAATGTGAGTTTTGGCTGGATGAGGTAGCGTTCCTTGGACATATTGTGTTAGGTAATGGAGTTGCAGTTGATCCATCTAAGGTTGCTACAGTTACAGAGTGGGAGAGTGTTGGGAATCGTAGCATAATTTAAAATTTTCCTACGCTCACCAAGATGCATCTATGGAGTCTACTAGCAACGAGGGGAAATGAGTGCATCTACATACCCTTGTAGATCGCGAGCGGAAGCGTTCCAATGAACGTGGATGACGGAGTCGTACTCGCCGTGATCCAAATCACCGATGACCGAGTGCCGAACGGACGACACCTCCGCGTTCAACACACGTACGGTGCAGCGACGTCTCCTCCTTCTTGATCCACAAGGGGGAAGGAGAGGTTGATGGAGATCCAACAGCACGACGGCGTGGTGGTGGATGTAGCGGGTCTCCGGCAGGGCTTCGCCGAGCTTCTGCGAGAGAGAGAGAGGTGTTGCAGGGAAGGAGGGAGGCGCCCAAGGCTGTAGGTTGCTGCCCTCCCTCCCCCCTTTATATAGGCCCCCTTGGGAGGGGGGGCCGGCCAAAACCCATCTAGGGTTGGGGGGGCGGCGGCCAAGGGGTGGAAAGGGGTGCCTTGCCCCCCAAGGCAAGGGGGAAGCTCCCCCCTAGGGTTCCCAACCCTAGGCGCATGGGGGGAGGCCCAAGGGGGGCGCCCCAGCCCACTAAGGGCTGGTTCCCTTCCACTTTCAATCCACGGGGCCCTCCGGGACAGGTGGCCCCACCCGGTGGACCCCCGGGACCCTTCCGGTGGTCCCGGTACAATACGGGTAACCCCCGAAACTTTCCCGGTGGCCGAAACTTGACTTCCTATATATAATTCTTCACCTCCAGACCATTCCGGAACCTCTCGTGACGTCCGGGATCTCATCCGGGACTCCGAACAACTTTCGGGTTTCCACATACATATATCTCTACAACCCTAGCGTCACCGGACCTTAAGTGTGTAGACCCTACGGGTTCGGGAGACATGCAGACATGACCGAGACGCCTCTCCGGTCAATAAACAACAGCGGGATCTGGATACCCATGTTGGCTCCCACATGTTCCACGATGATCTCATCGGATGAACCACGGTGTCGAGGATTCAATCAATCCGTATGCAATTCCCTTTGTCAATCGGTATGTTACTTGCCCGAGATTCGATCGTCGGTATCCCAATACCTTGTTCAATCTCGTTACCGGCAAGTCTCTTTACTCGTACCGCAATGCATGATCCCGTGACTAACGCCTTAGTCACATTGAGCTCATTATGATGATGCATTACCGAGTGGGCCCAGATATACCTCTCCGTCACACGGAGTGACAATTCCCAGTCTCGATCCGTGCCAACCCAACAGACACTTTCGGAGATACCCGTAATGCACCTTTATAGTCACCCAGTTACGTTGTGACGTTTGGCACACCCAAAGCACTCCTACGGTATCCGGGAGTTGCACGATCTCATGGTCTAAGGAAAAGATACTTGACATTGGAAAAGCTCTAGCAAACGAAACTACACGATCTTTTATGCTATGCTTAGGATTGGGTCTTGTCCATCACATCATTCTCCTAATGATGTGATCCCGTTATCAATGACATCCAATGTCCATAGTCAGGAAACCATGACTATCTGTTGATCAACGAGCTAGTCAACTAGAGGCTTACTAGGGACACTTTGTGGTCTATGTATTCACACATGTATTACGATTTCCGGACAATACAATTATAGCATGAATAATAGACAATTACCATGAACAAAGAAATATAATAATAACCATTTATTATTGCCTCTAGGGCATATTTCCAACAGTCTCCCACTTGCACTAGAGTCAATAATCTAGTTACATTGTGATGAATCGAACACCCATTGCGTCCTGGTGTTGATCATGTTTTGCCCTAGGGATAGGTTTAGTCAACGGATCTGCTACATTCAGGTCTGTATGTACTTTACAAATATCTATGTCTCCATTTTGAACACTTTCACGAATGGAGTTGAAGCGACGCTTGATATGCCTGGTCTTCCTGTGAAACCTGGGCTCCTTCGCAAGGGCAATAGCTCCAGTGTTGTCACAGAAGAGAGTTATCGGGCCCGACGCATTGGGAATCACCCCTAGGTCGGTAATGAACTCCTTCATCCAGACTGCTTCCTGTGCTGCCTCCGAGGCTGCCATGTACTCCGCTTCACATGTAGATCCCGCCACGACGCTTTGCTTGCAACTGCACCAGCTTACTGCTCCTCCATTCAAAATATACACGTATCCGGTCTGTGACTTCGAGTCATCCAGATCTGTGTCGAAGCTAGCGTCGACGTAACCCTTTACGACGAGCTCTTCGTCACCTCCATAAACGAGAAACATATCCTTAGTCCTCTTCAGGTACTTCAGGATATTCTTGACCGCTGTCCAGTGTTCCTTGCCGGGATTACTTTGGTACCTTCCTACCAAACTTACGGCAAGGTTTACATCAGGTCTGGTACACAGCATGGCATACATAATAGACCCTATGGCCGAGGCATAGGGGATGACACTCATCTCTTCTATATCTTCTGCCGTGGTCGGGCATTGAGCCGTGCTCAATTGCACACCTTGCAATACAGGCAAGAACCCCTTCTTGGACTGATCCATACTGAACTTCTTCAATATTTTGTCAAGGTATGTACTCTGTGAAAGACCAATGAGGCGTCTTGATCTATCTCTATAGATCTTGATGCCTAATATATATAAGCAGCTTCTCCAAGGTCCTTCATTGAAAAACACTTATTCAAATAGGCCTTTATACTTTCCAAGAATTCTATATCATTTCCCATCAATAATATGTCATCCACATATAATATGAGAAATGCTACAGAGCTCCCACTCACTTTCTTGTAAACACAGGCTTCTCCATAAGTCTGTGTAAACCCAAACGCTTTGATCATCTCATCAAAGCGAATGTTCCAACTCCGAGATGCTTGCACCAGCCCATAGATTGAGCGGTGGAGCTTGCATACTTTGTTAGCATTCTTAGGATCGACAAAACCTTCCGGCTGCATCATATACAACTCTTCCTTAAGGAAGCCGTTAAGGAATGCCGTTTTGACGTCCATCTGCCATATCTCATAATCATAGTATGCGGCAATTGCTAACATGATTCGGACGGACTTCAGCTTCGCTACAGGTGAGAAAGTCTCATCGTAGTCAACCCCTTGAACTTGTCGATAACCCTTAGCGACAAGTCGAGCTTTGTAGATGGTCACATTACCATCTGCGTCCGTCTTCTTCTTAAAGATCCATTTGTTTTCTATGGCTCGCCGCTCATTGGGCAAGTCAGTCAAAGTCCATACTTTGTTTTCATACATGGATTCTATCTCGGATTTCATGGCTTCTAGCCATTTGTCGGAATCCGGGCCCGCCATCGCTTCTTCATAGTTCGAAGGTTCACCGTTGTCTAACAACATGATTTCCAGGACAGGGTTGCCGTACCACTCTGGTGCGGAACGTGTCCTTGTGGACCTACGAAGTTCAGCAACTTGATCTGAAGCTTCATGATCATCATCATTAACTTCCTCCCCAGTCAGTGTAGGCACCACAGGAACATTTTCCCACGCTGCGCTACTTTCCGGTTCGGAAGGGGTGACTATCACCTCATCAAGTTCCACTTTCCTCCCACTCAATTCTTTCGAGAGAAACTCCTTCTCCAGAAAGGACCCGTTCTTGGCAACGAAGATCTTGCCTTCGGATCTGAGGTAGAAGGTATACCCAATTGTTTCCTTAGGGTATCCTATGAAGACGCATTTTTCCGATTTGGGTTCGAGCTTTTCAGGTTGAAGTTTCTTGACAGAAGCATCGCATCCCCAAACTTTTAGAAACGACAGCTTAGGTTTCTTCCCAAACCAGAATTCATACGGTGTCGTCTCAACGGATTTCGACGGAGCCCTATTTAAAGTGAATGCGGCAGTCTCTAAAGCATAACCCCAAAATGAGAGCGGTGAATTGGTAAGAGACATCATAGATCGCACCATATCCAATAGAGTGCGATTACGACGTTCGGACACACCATTTCTCTGAGGTGTTCCAGGCGGCGTGAGTTGTGAAACTATTCCACATTTCCTTAAGTGTGCACCAAACTCGTGACTTAAATATTCTCCTCCACGATCTGATCGTAGGAATTTTATTCTCCTGTCACGTTGATTCTCAACCTCACTCTGAAATTCTTTGAACTTTTCAAAGGTTTCAGACTTGTGTTTCACCAGGTAGACATATCCATATCTACTTAAATCATCAGTGAGAGTGAGAACATAACGATATCCTCCGCGAGCCTCAACACTCATTGGACCACACACATCGGTATGTATGATTTCCAATAAGTTGGTTGCTCGCTCCATTGTTCCGGAGAACGGAGTCTTGGTCATCTTACCCATGAGGCATGGTTCGCATGTGTCAAATGATTCGTAATCAAGAGACTCCAAAAGTCCATCTGCATGGAGCTTCTTCATGCGCGTGACACCAATGTGACCAAGGCGGCAGTGCCACAAGTATGTGGGACTATCGTTATCAACTTTACATCTTTTGGTATTCACACTATGAACATGTGTAACATCACGTTCGAGATTCATCAAAAATAAACCATTGACCAGCGGGGCATGACCATAAAACATACCTCTCAAATAAATAGAACAACCATTATTCTCGGATTTAAATGAGTAGCCATCTCGAATTAAACGAGATCCAGATACAATGTTCATGCTCAAAGCTGGCACTAAATAACAATTGTTGAGGTTTAAAATTAATCCCGTGGGTAGATGCAGAGGTAGCGTGCCGACGGCGATCACATCGACCTTGGAACCATTCCCGACGCGCATCGTCACCTCGTCCTTTGCCAGTCTCCGTTTATTCCGTAGTTCCTGCTTTGAGTTACAAATATGAGCAACCGCACCGGTATCAAATACCCAGGAGCTACTACGAGTACTGGTAAGGTACACATCAATTACTTGTATATCACATATACCTTGGGTGTTGCCGGCCTTCTTCTTGTCCGCTAAATATTTGGGGCAGTTCCGCTTCCAGTTACCACTTCCCTTGCAATAAAAGCACTCAGTCCCGGGCTTGGGTCCATTCTTTGACTTCTTCCCAGTAATTGGTTTACCGGGCGCGGCAACTCCCTTGCCGTCCTTTTTAAGTTCTTCTTACCCTTGCCCTTCTTGAACTTGGTGGTTTTATTCACCATCAACACTTGATGTTCTTTTCTGATCTCCCCTTCCGCTGATTTCAGCATTGAATATACTTCAGGAATGGTCTTTTCCATCCCCTGCATATTGTAGTTCATCACAAAGCTCTTGTAGCTTGGTGGAACCGACTGGAGGATTCTGTCAATGACCGCGTCATCCGGGAGATTAACTCCCAGCTGAGACAAGCGGTTGTGCAACCTAGACATTCTGAGTATGTGCTCACTAACAGAACTGTTCTCCTCCATTTTACAGCCGAAGAACTTGTTGGAGACATCATATCTCTCGACCCGGGCATGAGCTTGAAAAACCAGTTTCAGCTCCTCGAACATCTCATATGCTCCATGTTTCTCAAAACGCTTTTGGAGACCCGGTTCTAAGCTGTAAAGCATGCCGCACTGAACGAGGGAGTAATCATCAGCACGTGATTGCCAAGCGTTCATAACGTCTTGGTTCTGTGGGATTGGTGCATCACCTAGCGGTGCTTCTAAGACATAATCTTTCTTGGCTACTATGAGGATGAGCCTCAGGTTCCGGACCCAGTCCGTATAGTTGCTGCCATCATCTTTCAGCTTGGTTTTCTCTAGGAACGCGTTGAAATTGAGGACAACGTTGGCCATTTGATCTACAAGACATAGTGTAAAGATTTTAGACTAAGTTCATGATAATTGAGTTCATCTAATCAAATTATTTAATGAACTCCCACTCAGATAGACATCCCTCTAGTCATCTAAGTGAAACATGATCCGAGTTTAACTAGGCCGTGTCCGATCATCACGTGAGACGGACTAGTCAAGCTCGGTGAACATCTTCATGTTGATCGTATCTTCTATACGACTCATGCTCGACCTTTCGGTCCTCCGTGTTCCGAGGCCATGTCTGTACATGCTAGGCTCGTCAAGTCAACCTAAGTGTATTGCGTGTGTTCCGAGGCCATGTCTGTACATGCTAGGCTCGTCAACACCCGTTGTATTCGAACGTTAGAATCTATCACACCCGATCATCACGTGGTGCTTCGAAACAACGAACCTTCGCAACGGTGCACAGTTAGGGTGAACACTTTCTTGAAATTATTATAAGGGATCATCTTACTTACTACCGTTGTTCTAAGCAAATAAGATGCAAAAACATGATAAACATCACATGCAATCAAATAGTGACATGATATGGCCCATATCATCATGCTCCTTTGATATCCATCTTCGGGGCACCATGATCATCTTCGTCACCGGCATGACACCATGATCTCCATCATCATGATCTCCATCATTGTGTCTTCATGAAGTCGTCACGCCAACGATTACTTCTACTTCTATGGCTAACGCGTTTAGCAATAAAGTAAAGTAATTTACATGGCGTTATTCAATGACACGCAGGTCATACAAAATAATAAAGACAACTCCTATGGCTCCTGCCGGTTGTCATACTCATCGACATGCAAGTCGTGATTCCTATTACAAGAATATGATCAATCTCATACATCACATATATCATTCATCACATCTTCTGGCCATATCACATCACATAGCACTTGCTGCAAAAACAAGTTAGACGTCCTCTAATTGTTGTTGCAAGTTTTTTTACATGGTTTGTAGGTTTCTAGCAAGAACGTTTTTTACCTACGTATGACCACAACGTGATTTGCCAATTTCTATTTACCCTTCATAAGGACCCTTTTCATCGAATCCGTTCCGACTAAAGTAGGAGAGACAGACACCCGCTAGCCACCTTATGCATCTAGTGCATGTCAGTCGGTGGAACCTGTCTCACGTAAGTGTACGTGTAAGGTCGGTCCGGGCCGCTTCATCCTACAATGCTGCCGAAACAAGAAAAGACTAGTAGCGGCAAGAAGAATTGGCAAACTCAACGCCCACAACTTCTTTGTGTTCTACTCGTGCATAGTAACTACGCATAGACCTAGCTCATGATGCCACTGTTGGGAATCGTAGCATAATTTAAAATTTTCCTACGCTCACCAAGATGCATCTATGGAGTCTACTAGCAACGAGGGGAAATGAGTGCATCTACATACCCTTGTAGATCGTGAGCGGAAGCGTTCCAATGAACATGGATGACGGAGTCGTACTCGCCGTGATCCAAATCACCGATGACCGAGTGCCGAACGGACGGCACCTCCGCGTTCAACACACGTACGGTGCAGCGACGTCTCCTCCTTATTGATCCAGCAAGGGGGAAGGAGAGGTTGATGGAGATCCAACAGCACGACGGCGTGGTGGTGGATGTAGCGGGTCTCCGGCAGGGCTTCGCCGAGCTTCTGCGAGAGAGAGAGAGGTGTTGCAGGGAAGGAGGGAGGCGCCCAAGGCTGTAGGTTGCTGCCCTCCCTCCCCCCTTTATATAGGCCCCCTTGGGAGGGGGGGGGGGCGGCCAAAACCCATCTAGGGTTGGGGGGGGGGGCGGCGGCCAAGGGGTGGAAAGGGGTGCCTTGCCCCCAAGGCAAGGGGGAAGCTCCCCCCTAGGGTTCCCAACCCTAGGCGCATGGGGGGAGGCCCAAGGGGGGCGCCCCAGCCCACTAAGGGCTAGTTCCCTTCCACTTTCAGCCCACGGGGCCCTCCAGGACAGGTGGCCCCACCCGGTGGACCCCCGGGACCCTTCCGGTGGTCCCGGTACAATACCGGTAACCCCCGAAACTTTCCTGGTGGCCGAAACTTGACTTCCTATATATAATTCTTCACCTCCGGACCATTCCGGAACCTCTCGTGACGTCCGGGATCTCATCCGGGACTCCGAACAACTTTCGGGTTTCCGCATACATATATCTCTACAACCCTAGCGTCACCGGACCTTAAGTGTGTAGACCCTACGGGTTCGGGAGACATGCAGACATGACCGAGACGCCTCTCCGGTCAATAACCAACAGCGGGATCTGGATACCCATGTTGGCTCCCACATGTTCCACGATGATCTCATCGGATGAACCACGGTGTCGAGGATTCAATCAATCCGTATGCAATTCCCTTTGTCAATCGGTATGTTACTTGCCCGAGATTCGACCGTCGGTATCCCAATACCTTGTTCAATCTCGTTACCGGCAAGTCTCTTTACTCGTACCGCAATGCATGATCCCGTGACTAACGCCTTAGTCACATTGAGCTCATTATGATGATGCATTACCGAGTGGGCCCAGAGATACCTCTCCGTCACACGGAGTGACAAATCCCAGTCTCGATCCGTGCCAACCCAACATACACTTTCGGAGATACCCGTAATGCACCTTTATACTCACCCAGTTACGTTGTGACGTTTGGCACACCCAAAGCACTCCTACGGTATCCGGGAGTTGCACGATCTCATGGTCTAAGGAAAAGATACTTGACATTGGAAAAGCTCTAGCAAACGAAACTACACGATCTTTTATGCTATGCTTAGGATTGGGTTTTGTCCATCACATCATTCTCCTAATGATGTGATCCCGTTATCAATGACATCCAATGTCCATAGTCAGGAAACCATGACTATCTGTTGATCAACGAGCTAGTCAACTAGAGGCTTACTAGGGACACTTTGTGGTCTATGTATTCACACATGTATTACGATTTCCGGACAATACAATTATAGCATGAATAATAGACAATTACCATGAACAAAGAAATATAATAATAACCATTTATTATTGCCTCTATGGCATATTTCCAACAGAGAGACCCACGACGGTTGGAGAGATTCACAGCTTTTTGAGCCTTGCAGGTTATTACAGGAGGTTTATTGAGAACTTGTCCAAGATTGCAAATCCTATGACTGAATTGTTGAAGAAAGAGAAGATATTTGTTTGGACTGATGAATGTGAAGCCAGTTTTCAGGAGTTGAAGCCGCGTTTGGTTACAGCACCAGTCTTAACTTTGCTAGATATACATAAAGATTTCCAGGTATATTGTGATTCTTCTCATCAAGGACTTGGGAGTGTTTTCATGCTGGAAGGTAAAGTTGTTTCATATGCTTCACGTCAGCTTAAGAGTCATGAGCATAATTATCCTACACATGACTTGGAGTTAGCTTCAGTTGTGCATGCATTGAAAACTTGGAGGCCATATCTTATTGGTAATCGTTGTGATATATTTACTAATCATAAGAGCTTGAATTATATTTTTACTCGGAAGGATTTGAACCTCAGGCAGATGAGATGGTAGGAGCTTATTAAGGATTATGATTTGAATGTGCAGTATCAGCCTGGTAAGGCTAATGTTGTTGCTGATGCGTTGAGTCATAGGAGCCATGCTAATGCAATTAATATTGATAATATGCCACCCCGAGTTATGTGAACAGTTCAGGAATCTCAGGTTGGAGATGGTTCTTAAGGGATATTTAGCAACACTTGAGGTAAAGCCTACTTTGCTTGACAGGACCAGAGAAGCTCAAAAGGGTGATAAGGAGATTGCTGAGATAAAAGAGAATATGGTTAAAGGTAAGGCAAAAGGTTTCCATGAGGATGAACATGGGGCCATATGGTTTGAGAAGCGTATTTGTGTACCTCAAGATGCAGATATCAGGAAGTTGATTCTTCAGGAGGCGCATGATTCACCTTATTCTGTTCGCCCAGGTAATACTAAGATGTATTTGGATTTGAGGGAAAGCTTTTGGTGGCCAAGCCTGAAGAGGGAAATTGCTGGATATATTGCAACTTGTGATGTGTGCCAGAGAGTTAAAGCAGAACATCAGAGACCAGCAGGTTTGTTACAGCCATTGCCTATACCTAATTGGAAGTGGGATGAGATTGGTATGGATTTCATTACAGGTCTACCTAGGACTCGATCAGGTTATGATTCTATTTGGTTAGTTGTTGATCGTTTGATTAAAGTTGCTCACTTCATCCCATTAAAGAGTACTTATACCAGTGCTCAGCTAGCAAAGATTCATATGTCTAAAATTGTTTGTCTGCATTGAGTTCCAAGGAAAGAAGTGTCTGATAGAGGTACTCAGTTCACATCCAAATTTGGCGTCAGTTTCATGAATCATTGGGCACCAGGCTGGAGTTCGGTACAGTTTTCCATCCATAGACAGATGGTCAGACAGAGAGGGTAAATCATATTTTGGAGGATATGTTGAGAGCTTGTGCTTTGGACTATGGGTCCAGTTGGAATGATAATTTACCTTATGCAGAGTTCTCATATAATAACAGTTATCAGGATAGTTTGAAGATGGCACCATTTGAGGTATTGTATGGTAGAAAGTGCAGGACACCATTGATGTGGGATGAGGTTGGAGAGCGTCAGTTCTTTGGACCAGACTTGATCAGAGATGCTGAGGCGAAGGTCAAGCTGATTCGTGACAGGTTGAAGATAGCACAGTCCAGACAGAAGAGTTATGCAGATGCAAAATGTAAGGAGGTGACATATGAGGTATGAGACCATGCATATCTTAGAGTTTCACCACTTCATGGAATTAAGAGGTTTGGAATCAAGGGTAAGTTAGCACCACATTTTGTGGGGCCTTACAAGATTTGGAGCATAGAGGAGAGGTAACTTATCAGCTGGAGTTGCCAGAAGCCTTGTCTGGAGTTCATAATGTGTTTCATGTATCTCAGTTGAAGAAGTGCCATGCAGAGATGATGAATGTCCCATTGAGGGACACGGTGCCACTTGAGGCAATTCAGTTGGAGAGTGATTTGACATATGGGGAGAAGCCTGTTAAGATTTTGGAGACAGCAGAGAGAGTTACTCGCACCAAGACAATCAAGTTATGCAAGGTTCAGTGGGATCATCATACAGAGGAGGAAGCTACCTAGGAACGAGAGGAAGATCTCAAGCAGGATCACCCACAGCTATTTGCTAGCCAGCCCGAATCTCGAGGGCGAGATTCATCTTAAGGGGGGTAGGTTTGTAAGATCCCAATTTTCCTAAATTAGGATGTTAATAGATCATTCATATGCATATCATATTTTTATTGCATTATTTGCTTTTTTGAAATATTCAAATCATTATGCAACAAGAGGCAATTTATTGGAGTGGAGATAACATGACTTCTCCCCTGTTTTAAAAATGTTCATAATGTCCAGAATATTATTTCTAGTTCATTTGATATGTTCTGGTATCTTCAAAATATTTTCTTTGACTGTTTTGTTGCTATTATGTGTGGCCTAATGCATAAAATGAATTTTCAAAAATTGCATTAGGTGAGGAACTAGTGTTCCTGTAGTTTATATTAGTAGTATATATTTTATTGTGTGTCTAGGTATTTTTCCTAGATTTTATATTGTGGTTTCTATTTTATTTATTTTGTTGTTGGGGTTTGTGTTTTACAAAAAAGCAAAACCGCAGCGTAGCGCACTTCGCGGCCCAGCAGAGCTGCCGGCCACCCGCGGCCCACCAATCCGAGCCTTCGCAGCCCACCTACCCGCTGCCGAAGCGGTACGCGCCGCGCCGCCCGTGCCCAACCCGCACCCGATCCGCTAGCCGCCTAGAGCCACTGACTAGCAGGCCCCGCGTTGCTTCTTCCACCCCGAACCGGACGCCGCTGCACCGCTCACGCACCCGAGCACGAGCCCGACTCGACCCGGCGCCCTGGTTGACCCCGCGCACGCCCGAGTTGCCTAGCACTGCCCATGCCCACGACGCATCCCGCATACCCTTCCCGATCTCTCTTGCTGCCGCACGAGCCGCCTGGGGCGATTTGGATCTCGTCCGGAGCTCCGCTGTTCGCCGTGGTTGTGCCCGTCGCCATAAGAACTCACAGAGCTCAGCCGCTTGCACCCCTCGACCCTCCGCTCAACTCCGCACCTTGCTGACATACTTTTGTCACCGGAATCGCAGCGGAGCGAGCCGGCCGAGCGAACCCGACGCCGCCGGAGCAGTGGCTGTTCACGTCATCACCGCCGCCCGCAGAGGACGCCCCGCCGCCGTTGAACACCACCACCACCTCCGCCGCTCGACGCCGCACCCGCCCCTTACTTCACCCTCGCCGGAGCACCACCGGAGAGCCGCCGCCGTCGACGCTCGAACCGCCACCGCCGTCCCCTGTTCGGGTGAGCACACATGCGCACAGCACGACCTGAGCCAATCACGCGCAGCCACATGGCAAGTCGCTACAGGGCACACACAAGAGTTGCTACAGGACCAGGGGGTTTCTGTTGTTTTTTGTTTTCTTTTTCCAAATTTCAGCTAAAACTTCAACTAGCTATATCTTTTATTATATAAGTCCAATTTAGGTAATTCTTTTCCTGTGCACTCAAAAACAGCACATTATCACAGTAACAACTTTGCACATGTTTGCACTTTTCAAATTTGAATTTGTTTGAATTTGAATTAAACCTTCCGGAGGCCGTAACTTTCAAGCCGTTCGTCGGAATCGATTGTTTCTTTTTGCGTTATGACCGTAGTGCATTTAGGTGATGTTAAGCTTCTGTTGTTGAGTTTTAAAAATGTTTTTCTTGCTGTTGGTTTTGTTTTGGTTCTTTTCGTGTTCCGGTGATTGATTTGATGAATTGTGTGAAACGTGTAGATTGTTCGGAGTGCGACGCGAGCTATTGTCAGGAGTGTGACTTTCTGGACCAGAACCAAGGCAAGTTACATGTTGATCATCCTTTACCTATTGTTTTGTATGCATGTAGTTATATCACACTGTGAATATATGCATGTATAGGATTATTATATTATATACTGTTGAGCTATCTCCCGCATTGCAGATCGTGGTAGTTGTAGTGTTGCTATGCTTTGTAGAAGGGGGTGGTTCGAGTATTCATTGAGCTTATGTGAGGGTTATATATTTAACAAATTGAGTAGTAACTCAGGATTTAACTCACCTCTGGGCGGAAGCGGTATTGTTTGGTGTTGAGGGAAGGCATCATGGGGTCTTGCACCTTTTCTAAGGCCATGCGCTCATGAGAGTGCACCTTAAATGGCATGCCGCCCAGGTTCAAAAAGATCAGACAGACTTAGTGACTAGTAGCTTCCATGTGCGGCCACTGGCTATATATGGGCTCTGGCTTAGTTGATCAGTTATTGGAACCCTAGCCCAGACAGTGTCGACAGATGTAGCATATGTAGGTGCGATGTGGCCGTCAGGTGGTTAAGGGAACCTCTTCTGAAAGACTTCGTCTCAATCTTCGGATTGGGATCAGTGGGTAAAGCGTACTAAACTCTGCAGAGTATTAAAAACTAATCATGATTAGCCGTGCCACCGGTTATGGGCAAATTTGAGCCACTATGCCATTATAGTTCTTGGATGATCTTGACAGATGTGACACTTAATAATATTTGTGGGAAAACTTAATAAAGGGTAGGTTGGAGTTGATTTTGCCAACTCAACCTTGTGTATATAATTGTAGTAATAAAAGAACTAAATTAAAATATGACTATTAGGTAGTTATGAGGACAAAATCAGCTTTCTGCAAAAATAACCCCTCAAGCCTTCCTTTTGTTATACTATGCATATACATGTAGGTATGCTTTATTATCACTCATGTGTAACTTGCCAATACATTCAAAGTATTGACCTATATGGCTGCAACGTCTCATGTTGTAGGATATTCAGACGAAGAGTAAGGTACTGTTAGGGTCGCGAGTCTGCACTCAGCATCCCCAGTGGGCTATGATGGGACTCATCATTATTTTCTGCTACTTTCCGCAGTTTGGCTGAATAAAGCTAGCCATGTGCTATGCAGATTGTCTTATTTTATATACTCTGGATCATACGTTGTAATAAATGATGCACTTGCTATTCTGGTATTCATCTATATTGTGTGTGCTAGCGAGTTCGATCTAGGGACTAGCATGGTAAGCACAGAGACTCAAATCCTTCGAGGTTTGGTCGTTACATATTCGACCTAAGTTAGTGTGCCACCGTATCTGTGTAAGTCACGTTAGAAGGTGCAGTGGGACCAAGGTGCAAGCGGATTGGAGGAGAAGGAGAAACTTGACCGGTCCTTCCTCGAATTAAAGCCCTGATTTCTGTCTCTAAACGCAACAATTAATCAGAACAATTAAGAGATGCCGTTTAGCTAACATGCAGGGCCACGTATGAACTCGCATGCAAGCCGACTTTGATTCCTTGACTGATCAACGCGTGGTTGCACTCCATGCATTGGGTTTCTGGGGGAGATAACAAGGCACAGTAAGTAACAACACTCGCTAGCAACGAGGCAGGAGGGGATTGAGATGCGAAGTTAATGGACGATGCCTAAACATTTTGGGAATATCTAATTTTCGTAAGATGACTTAACACCTAGACGGAGGGAGTACTACTCAGTCCAGGTTTGACGGAGTATTCGTCACCTCTTCTCTTCTTGTACGTACTGCATTTATCTCACTTCCTGTGGCTTTCCACTCCCACGATATTCCTATTCTATGAACCTGTGTGTGCGTGTGTATGTGTGTGTGTTTGAACAGCGTGTGTGTGTTAGAGAGAGCGACACATCGACCTACTCCTACAGAGAGATGGTGTGTAGTGTATGATTTAGCTGCGAGAGTCGGTGCATCCTCTCGTTTCCGGGCGTCCGATCGGGACAGCTGCAACGCCCGCTCCTGAGCAGCCTTGCCCACTCAAAGCCCCTCCCTCGCCCGCGCGCTCTTCCCGCCTGAAACGGTCAGCGTCGCTCTAGAGAATCGGTGCTGCATTCATGCCCGGGCAGAGCGGACGCGACCTCTCACTGGCGCCTGCATTGAAGGGAGAAGCGGATTCAAGAGTGATGGTTGCTTCGTCCGTCCAACTTACTGCTGGGTCTATGTGATTTGACGGCTCATTGGTCATTATTACTGAGGTGGTGCGACTGCTAGATGTCCCATGTTTCGGTGAAAGGAGGTAGATTACAATTTTCTCCATTCTTACACTAGAGGAGTGCAAAAGCAGTGAAAACACGCAAGCTCAGTGATTACATGGCCCACCTCACACTATCACCATATTTTCTGGACACCGTACGACACCTAACTCTTTACATAGTAGTATAGTACGTACTGTAATTTCTCAGTGAGGGAGTCCTGGATTAGGGGGTCCTCGGACAGCTGGACTATATACTTCTGCCAGACTGTTGGACTATGAAGATACAAGATTGAAGACTTCGTCCCGTGTCCGGATGGAACTTTCCTTGGCATTGAAGGCAAGCTTGGCAATACGGATATGTAGATCTCCTCCCTTGTAACCGACTCTGTGTAACCCTAGCCCCCTCCGGTGTCTATATAAACCGGAGGGTTTAGTCCGTAGGACAACAACAATCATACCATAGGCTAGCTTCTAGGGTTTAGCCTCTACGATCTCGTGGTAGATCAACTCTTGTAATACTCATATCATCAAGATCAATCAAGCAGGAAGTAGGATATTACCTCCATCGAGAGGGCCCGAACCTGGGTAAACATTGTGTCCCCCGCCTCCTGTTACCATCCGCCTTAGACGCACAGTTCGGGACCCCCTACCCGAGATCCGCCGGTTTTGACACCGACATTGGTGCTTTCATTGAGAGTTCCACTGTGCCGTCACCGTAAGGCTTGATGGCTCCTTCGATCATCGGCAACGACGCGATCCAGGGTGAGGTTTTCCTCCTCGGACAGATTTTCGTATTCGGCGGCTTCGTATTGCGGGCCAATTCGCTTGGCCATCCGGAGCAGATCGAAAGCTACGCCCCTGGCCATCAGGTCAGATTTGGAAACTTGAACTATACTGCCAACATCCACGGAGACTTGATCTTCGACGGATTCGAGCCCATGTCAGGTGCGCCGCACAATCACGACGAGCATGATTTAGCTCTGCCGTCGGTCTGTGTTCGGGAGAACACACCTGCAACTACTCCGGCCCTCAATCCGGAACAAATTGCGCCCTCTATGGATGGGTGGATGGACCCCGCCACGGAGGCCGCACACTCAGTGGCGATAACGCCGAATACTGACTTTACCTCCTACGAGACCTGTGTTGCCGAACTGTTGGATCTGTCCCCGGCCACGGACTCCGAGCCGCTTGTGTCCGTGCCCATCGAATCTGATTGGGCGCCGATCATGGAGTTTACCTCCGCGGATATCTTTCAGCACTCGCCTTTTGGCAATTTGCTAAATTCATTAAGGTCTCTCTCCCTGTCAGGAGACCCTTGGTCGAACTATGTCCGGCTAGAATGGGATGCGGACGACAAAGAAATTCGCGACCCACCCATCACCCACTTAGTAGCCACCGTCGATGATTTAACCGACATGCTTGATTTCGACTCCGAAGACATCGACGGCATGGACGACGATGCAGGAGAGGAACAGGAACCATCACCCACAGGGCGCTGGACAGCCACTTCATCACATGACATATACATGGTGGATACACCCAAAGAAAACAATGACGAGGAACGGAAGGATGCAGCGAAGGATAGCTCCCTCGAGAAGCAACCAAAGCGTCGGCGTAGGCGCCCCTCCAAATCCCGCCTCGGCAAAAACAGCGATAACAGCGCAAGAGAAAATAACACCCCAGTCGACTCCAGAGGAAACGACGACCACATTGACCCAGCGAAAGAGCAGGATGAACCAGCAAACGGCGAACATAGTACGGATCCGCTGTCCGAACATGGCGACGCCGAGGATGAAGCTCATAAACCCCCCTCCACAGAGGAAAACAGTCCGGACGAGGATGCACACATCATCCCGGAAAGGCACTTGGAACAAGAGAACCTCCACAGAAGGCTTATTGCCACCGCGAGGATTCTGAAGAAGCAGAAGCAAAGGGTTAAGGCCGTGCAGAATACGCTCAACAGTAGATGGAACAAGGTGCTCAACAATGAAGAAAAGTATGGTGGTAGTTACCACACAAAGAGCTATCCAAAGCGCAAGTTGTTGCCTGAATTTGATGATGAGGCCTTAGAGCCCACACAACCGAAAAAAAAACGGCCGACCGGTCGGATCGACCACCTCGTGGCCGCGATAGAGCGGATAACAAGGCCGCACATAAGTCAGCACACGATCCACGTGAGGACTTGCATCAAAAGACCGGCGTGACCAGATCCATCTATGGATCAAGGAAACGCGCTCCAGCGCACAACCAAAACCGAACACTACAACCGTCAGAACGCCATGACACATCCAAATATAGGGGTGCCGCACACCCCCTATGTTTCACCGATGAGGTGCTGGACCATGAATTTCCAGAAGGATTCAAACCCGTGAACATAGAGGCGTACGACGGAACCACAGACCCCGGGGTCTGGATTGAGGACTTTATCCTCCATATCCATATGGCTCGCAGAGACGATCTCCACGCCATCAAGTACTTACCCCTCAAGCTGAAAGGACCAGCTCGGCACTGGCTGAAGAGCCTCCCTGAAAACTCAATTGGAAGCTGGGAGGAGCTTGAGGATGCCTTTAGGGCTAATTTTCAAGGGACCTATGTCCGACCTCCGGATGCAGACGATTTACGTCACATAATTCAACAGCCCGGAGAGTCAGCCCGAAAGCTTTGGAACAAATTTCTCACTAAGAAGAACCAAATCGTCGACTACCCGGACGCCGAAGCCTTAGCAGCTTTCAAACACAGCGTCCGAGGCGAATGGCTCGCCAGACATCTCGACCAAGGAAAACCGAGAATAATGGCAGCTCTAACAAGCCTAATGACCCGCTTTTGCACGGGCGAAGATAGCTGGCTAGCCCGTAGTAGCACCAGCGACCCAGGCACATCCGAAGTCAGGGAAGGCAATGGAAAACCACGACGTAGTAAAGGCAAGCGTCGATATAATGAAGACAACCCATACACACGGCGGTAAACGCCGGATTCAGGGGCTCTCGACCGGGTCAGCGGAAAAAGCCTTTCAAAGGCAGCAGAGATGGACCGTCAAGCCTAAACAAGATTCTAGACAAATTATGTCAGATTCATGGCACCCCCGATAAACCCGCAAATCACACCCACAGAGAATGCTGGGTGTTCAAGCAGGCCGGTAAGCTAAACACCGAACACAAGGGGAGGGAGACACCAAGTGCAGACGAGGACGAACCTCGACATCAAAGCACTGGGGGACAGAAAAAATTCCCACCAGAGGTCAAAACAGTGAACATGATTCACGTGACGAAGAGGAGAAGCAAACATGCACTCCGAGACACACGTGCCGTAGAGCCCGTCACCCCTAATTTAAACCCCTGGTCGGCCTGCCCGATCACTTTTGATCGCAGGGATCACCTGACAAGTATCCGGCATGGAGGATTGGCTGCCTTGATGTTAGACCCAATAATAAATGGACACCATCTCACACGAGTCCTTATGGATGGCGGCAGTAGTCTTAATCTGATATATCAGGACACAGTCCGCAAAATGGGGATAGACCCGACAAGAATCAGCCACAGTAATACTACCTTTAAGGGAGTAATACCAGGCCCAGAGGCCCGCTGCACGGGCTCTTCTAGTACTAGAGGTTGTATTCGGTTCTCCCGACAACTTCCGAAGCAAAAAGTTAATCTTCGACATCGCTCCATTCCGAAGTGGCTATCAAGCACTACTCGGAAGAGCAACTTTTGCTCGTTTTAATGCAGTACCGCATTACGCTTCCCTTAAGCTTAAGATGCCTGGTCCACGTGGCATCATCACAATTAGCGGAAATATCGAGCGTTCCTTATGCGCGAAAGAACGTGTGGCGGCTTTAGCAGCCGAACACTAAACGACCTCTCCAACCAGAATAAACGACCGGTCGTCAAGACTGCGGACACGGCTAGACATGTCCGGCACATCACTAGCTGTAATAGCTTAGATATACCTAAGATTGGTTTGATGGATTTACCCTCATAGGCGGTACCAGGGGCTTCCCGCATGTAAACAGGGCTAGTTCGGCTGCACTTTACTTATCTTGAATTTTCATGGTTTATCGAGAATAACCAATTTTCGCACGACAACTTTCACCTAAGTTCTTCTCTTTTATAGACGACAATTGTGCTACACCCATCCAGGATATGGCACAATGGAGACACAGGCGCAGACGTGCAGCAGGGACCCGCTCAAAGGTTTCTTTTTAGATTAAGACCCTGTGTAAACCTTTTTTACTGTCTCTTGTTGTTTACATCCTCCGGATACTCAGTAGAACCGAGAAGGATGCTGACGTTATTGGCATTTCGCCACGTCAGAACATTGCACATACCTGGACACTCGGGGTTCCTTATCAAGGGCATTGCTCAGCCGGCATATGTTATAAAGACTGAATACCTTAGTGAGTGTTCGGCGTCGCGAGTTTGGCCTTATATCCATCAGCTCCGAATCATGTCTTTGGTCAAATGTTGGGTTTGCCCGGCTCCCGTGTTTTGCTACCTTACGTTCCGCTCTATCGGCTAAGGTGGCACCAGGATAACTACTGCGATTGTGCCCTGGTTCATCCGGATGAGCACCTCAGTAGAGAAAGCCGAAAATTGACTGTCATGATAAAGCGCGAGACTGGTCAACCACTCGATGACTTAGCACAATCTTCGGGATTCCTCCGCATTAACGTAGGGCCGTTTCCCGGTCATGTATGTACGCGCCCCGTATTCGGACGAGCGCGGAGGTACCAGGGGCTATATAGTAGTCCCACCGTCAAACTCCTATGGCTAAGTGAAAGTGTTAAAGCAATATAGTCCGATTGCCTCGTTCGCTGCGCTATCACCTCCTTAATGGACCAAGACGTTGGATCAAGTGTGAATATGCGTTTTTTGCGAACACCCCCGCATTATATGCGTGGGGGCTGAAGCCGACGACTGCAAACTTTCAGGTTATATACATATATACATAAACGGCCGCACAGGAGGCATCATAATACTTTCAAGCAAAAGTATAAACGCAGCCTTTATAATTTAATAAACATTGTTCTTACAATGGGAATACATGTCACTAGAACATAATATTCTTCGGGCACTGAGCCTCTATTAAACGAGCGCCTTCAAGGACTTCTTCAAAGTAGTGCTCGGCCGATACTCGGCCCACGGCCGAACTCTGGGTTGCAATAGCGGTGGCCTCCATCTCTGCCCAGTATGTCTTGACACGGGCAAGAGCCATCCGCGCACCCTCTATGCACGCCGACCTCTTCATAGCGTCAACGCGCGGCACAGCACCAAGGAACTATTGCACTAAACTAAAATAACTATTCGGCCTTGGCCCTTCCGGCCACAGATGATCCACAACAGACCTCATGGCAAGCCCGGACAACCTATGGAGCTCGGCCCACTCGGCCATTCGCTCATTCAACAGCAGCGGACGTACTGGAACATTGAACTGTGACCAGAATAGCTTTTACTTCACGATCTTTTTGATCTTTGAAATACTCGGCCGCATCAGCAGCACTCGCTACCAAATCCACGTATGCGTCTATAGAACTCCATAGTTGATCAAGAGGGGCATACTTAGGATCTCCGAACTTTGTCCGCAACAAAAAGGACTTCCCAGCCGCAATATCCCCGGCTTGACACAGCTCCTCCTTCGCCGCTCTGATTTTAGAGCGAGTGTCCTTGGCCGCTACCATGGCCTTCTCCATGTCCGTCATCTTCGTTCGATTATCCTTTTCAAGAAGCTCGTAACGGTCGGCGGCATCCTTCAATTCAACAGCCATCTTGGCTATTTTATCCTTGCTTTGGCAATGCGCAGCCTGTTCGGCTCTCAGCTCTTCGACCGCCTTTAGAGCGGCCGCATCACTCTTCTTGGCAGCCCCATCTGCAGTCACAACATATTAAAGATACTAGCATCATGCTCCTCTTACTATGTGTTGATCACCGGAGAAATCACATACCCTGTGCCTCGTCGAGCCGCTTGTTTACAAGCACGATGTCGGCATCTGCCGCATCAAGTTGCCGCTTCAGCTCGGCAAACTCACCAGTCCGGCTAGCCACCGGACCTTCCGCCACCTGCACATGAAGGCCGCATGATTATTACCTGGGACTATGATCCTCTGTTTGCCGCCGTTTTCGACTGCAACCAGAGTCTCAGGGACTACTATCTGCATATGGCACACCTAGCGTGTGCAGTACCATCAAAAACATATACTACTTTGCGTACCTCAAAGCCTCTCAGCAGGCTCATAAAAGCTTCATGCAGCCCGCTTTCGGTGGATGAAATCGTCTCAACCACCATACCCATTAGCGTACGATGCTCTTGTGAGATAGCCGCTTGCTCCAGAAGATCCTTCAGTGCGTCGGGTCGCGCACCGGACGGTCCCGGCCTCTTTCTGTTGCTCCCCTTAGGAGCCGAATACTCCGGACTTCGGGTGGCCGAAGGATTACCCTCTGGCCTTGGCGGATTAGGAGAAATCCTCCGTGACGACACCTCAGGGTCGCCCGCCTCATGAGGGGGGAGGCATGGGGAGGTGTTTCGCTCTCCATCATCTCCGGAAGAAGATCCCCCAAAGACGAACTCTGTCGAGAAGGGCTACGATCCGAACTACAAGATATATGCTTCGGTTATTGTCCTCAGAAGTAAAGCAGGATTTTTTTTACTATTAAGTACTCTTTGTTTACTTACAGCTCGGTGGAGGGCTGATCCCCTTGCGGGCACTGTGCGGCAAGGGTACCCTCCGGGGTAGGACCCTCTGGCGAAGATTTCTTCCCTCGTTTGGAAACCATTGTTTCCAAGTCTTCAGAGGTGGTCCTCTTCCTTCCACGGGGAGAAGGAATTTTAGATTCTTCTCCCCGGTTATCCTCCTTCGCGGAGGCGCTAATTCCCCCGGTTTGGATGAATAATGAGCGAGGCCCGCTTTCAGCCTCTTTATTCCCCCCTTTATCTTCCCCTGAGGGCGCCTGATAAGGCGCCAGCTCAAGCATTCGGGCCAGTACTGGATCTGCTGAGCCTTCGGAAAGGGGGGCCGAACACCTGATCATCTTCGCCTTTTTTATCCAGTCCTGGTCAAAAGGCGACTCTTCAGGATGACGTTGTGATAAATTAAAAGACAACGTGTTCGGCCACGAGACTACTTACTTGGGTATCTGGACGACTGTAGCTCAGACCCGCATCCTCGGTAGTGTCCGAACACCTTATTTCTGGTCCGAAGAACAATTTGTACATCTCTTCGAGCGTCATGCCGAGGAAGTGCTGAATAGCTCGCGGTCCTTCCGGGTTGAACTCCCACATACGGAGGGGTCGACGTTTGCAAAGTGGGACTCGACGAACTAGCATGACTTGCATTACCGTGACCAGGCTGACATCTCTCTCGAGGAGATCTCGGATGCGACTCTGCAATATCGGCACATCATTTACTGGCCCCCAGTCCTGCCCCTTGTTGATCCATGACGTCAGTTGTGGCGGGGGGCCCGAGCGAAAGGCAGGGGCGGCTACCCACTTGGTACCCCGGGGAGCTGTGATATAAAACCACTCCCGTTGCCATAAACTGGACACCTCCGGGAAGGAACCCTTTGGCCATGGAACATCAGCGCCTTTGCTTATTACGGCACCTCCGCAGTCTACATGTCGCCCCTCAATCATCTTCGGCTTCACATTGAAGGTCTTGAGCCATAAGCCGAAGTGTGGGGTAATGCGGAGGAAGGCTTCACACATGACGATGAATGACGAGATGTGAAGGATGGAATCCGAGGCTAGGTCATGGAAATCCAGCCCGTAATAGAACATGAGCCCCCTAACAAAGGGATCTAGAACAAGGCCTAGCCCTCGGAGGAAGTGAGAGATGAATACGACGCTCTCGCCGGGTTTGGGAGTGGGAATGACCTGCCCTCGAGCAGGTAGCCTGTGCGAGATTTCGGCGGTCAAGTACCTAGCCTCTCTTAGCTTCTTGATGTCTTCCTCTGTGACAGAGGAGGGCATCCACCGACCTTGAAGGTTGGATCCGGACATGGTTGAAGGTCCGAAGCGCCTGACCTGAGCCTTGGGTGTTGAAACTCGAGGCGGGGGAAGGATTCGATCGAGTACGAGAAGAAAAAAGGACAGGCCTTGGCCTCTTTATAAAGAGGGTGAATATCAAGCGTCCTCCTCGTGGCCGTTTGGGACTTGCCTAAAATCGAGGAGTCATACCAACAGGCACGATTGGGTTACCCACATCCGTATTGATGAGAATCCCGTAATAAGGGGGACACGATCTCTGCTTCGACAAGACGTGCCAATAAAATCGCCTCGCAAAACGTGCAGTGGCAGGCTGATTGAGAAAAACGGTTTGAATAATGATCAGGTCGTGGTGTGATGTCACATTATGAAAAGTCGTCAGCAGATTAGATTTGTGGAAATGTTATTCTCTCTACTATGGTATGTGGAACTTGTTTTGCAGAGCCGGACACTATCCTTGTGTTCAAGATCTTCTATGGAGTATTCGGAGGAAGAACCCGCCTTGCAATGCCGAAGACAAATCTGCGCGCCAGACTCATCGTCATTAAAGCCTGGTTTAGGGGCTACTGAGGGAGTCCTGGATTAGGGGGTCCTCGGACAGCCGGACTGTTGGACTATGAAGATACAAGATTGAAGACTTCGTCCCGTGTCCGGATGGGACTTTCCTTGGCGTGGAAGGCAAGCTTGGCAATACAGATATGTAGATCTCCTCCCTTGTAACCGACTCTGTGTAACCCTAGCCCCCTCCGGTGTCTATATAAACCGGAGGGTTTAGTCCGTAGGACAACAACAATCATGCCATAGGCTAGCTTCTAGGGTTTAGCCTCTACGATCTCATGGTAGATCAACTCTTATAATACTCATATCATCAAGATCAATCAAGCAGGAAGTAGGGTATTACCTTCGTCGAGAGGGCCCGAACCTGGGTAAACATTGTGTCCCCCGCCTCCTGTTACCATCCGCCTTAGATGCACAGTTCGGGACCCCCTACCCGAGATCCGCCGGTTTTGACACCGACACTCAGCGAGATAAATTTGTACAATGCTATGAAGCTTCCAGCTTCTGTTTCATGTATCTTGCGTCCAAGGTTGCCCCGTTGCCACATTTCATCAAATACAAAGGAGACTAACATGCATGCTATTGCATCTCAATGATTGACAAATCATAGCCAATATGTGCTCCCTCCGTTCCAAAATAAGTGTCTCAACTTTATGCAAACCTTACTACAAAGTTGTACTACTACTAAAGTTGATACTTATTTTGGAATAGAGACAACTAAAGAAAAAATGATCCATGCAGTCCCTAGCCCTTGAACCCTAAACCCTAACCAGGCTTTAATTTGCTGGCTACGTTGAACCTTCCGAAGAAATGAAGTTTGCAACCCTCTAACCATCGGATAATTCTGTGAAGTTTCACTAAAATCGAGATGAGCATCCGTGTGGCAAAAAAATTGACGAAGCATGATTAGAATAAGATTACTGGGACTAGTTGATGAGACATAAACTCATCACAAATACTGTAGAAGCCAGTAGAGGTACGTGCGGGGCAAAGAAGTAGAGAAATATCCACATGGAGCAATGTGGGCAGCTGGGGCAGTGGTGCAAGTTGGCTATAAAGGAAGTTGTACCTGAGGGATGTCGGGACATAGCTCAACCTAGAGGAGGGCGGCGGGAGGCGGCAACTGCCCACGTGGCCGCAGTGAGCAAGGGACGAAGGCAACCGCACCGGCTTTGTGAGAGAGAATGGCGGGGACCCCAGATCGGGACGTGCCGACAGTGGGTTTTCGCCGACAGCGACCGCATCTACACAAAGCATCCACCCCTTCCCCTGACAGACATGATCCGCCCGGATGTTAGAGATGTGGCCACAGTCGTTTTGTGCAAGAGGGTGTGAAGAGAGCAACCCCAGCAAGCAACTGTGTAGGCTCGTCCTGGCTATGTATAGTGGAGCGGTTTCTTTTTCTCTCCATATGAACCTATTTATATTGTGTACGGCCACTGAAGTAAAAAAAACTTTATTTATAAATGACTGGCACCATTAATGCGTGGTTCCCGACCGTCCATTATTTATAAGTGAGTAACTACTAGACGCGTCAAATTATCACGTGGGCTGCATCATCGCACAGAAATGAGCTCCACCGTGTCACGTGTGTGGTTGGGGAAGACGCAAAAGACGCAAAGAGTGCTACTAGTACTACGTGCGTGGGTGTGTGCACCTCTTCTCTTCGAGCATGGTTATTAAAAGTATAGCCCACTACTCTACCACGCGGTTATTATATGGGCAAACAGTATAGGCAGTAATAATGACTAATAAGCCATCAAATTACGAGGCCCACCTTTCTCTATGTTTGACCGAGGAAGCAGCCATCATTTCACTCCTTGTTGAATATCCATCCGCTGCCACCTCCGCAAATAAATAAAAATCCGCTTCTACGTCCGCAACATGGTTAATAATATAGCCATGCATGTCAATCACAACGTAAAAATATCATTCACTGATGAAATAGGGCTGGCTCTAAGGCTGGTGATTTTTTTTTACTTTGTCGCTTTCTCTTTTTGTCTCATTTACTCATTTTACATAGGAGCACGTGTAGAGGATGGCTATTCCTTTTGATGGGACTTCTTCATGGGGTTTGAGACTAAGCAGCTCCAAAATATACCCGCTGCTCACCACTCCGAATCGTGCCATCTATATAGTACTCCCACTGCAACAATGAGGTCCACTACGTCTAGCACGTCCTGTAAGAAGAGACTGTCACGCAAAACATACATCTTGTTGCCTTGTTCCTCATACAGTATGTACCACTGGTACGTACTACTAGTACTACTACTACTCGTTCTCCTATAAACCTTGCGCTTGGCATCTCAAAAATATTAACCTTGCACTTGGCTCTTCGCCTCTTTGGGAAGTCCAGCAATAATGGTACTACAGTATATCGTTCTGGCTATCTGAGACCGAATGAATTGCTGCTCGTCCGCCACGTGGGCGAGGGTCGAGCGAGGGGTGAGGGAGAGTGCGTACTAGTATGTCTGTTTCAATATGGACTACATACGGAGTAAAAAGAGTGAATCTACACTCTAAAATACATCTATATACATCAGTGTTTGGAGTATGTACTAGTAGTTCATGTTGAACTCTACTAGTAAAAGAAATATATTTCAATCAATATGATAATCTCTCTAACCAAGGTAGGGACGAGGAGTAACGGAGCGAGTAGTAAAAATTTCTCCTCGTCCTGCGAGCCACCGCGCGCGTGGGCGAGGGAGCGGGCGTAGGCGTAGTAAGCAAGCTTCTCCTTGTCCTGCGACTCTGCGAGCCACCACGCCCATGGGAGGGGGAGACGGCGTACTAAGCAAGCTTCTCCTCATTCTGCGAGTTGACAGGACACATCAAAGGTAATACGTACAGAGCATCTCTAGTGTATAGAGCCTTGCCTCTAAGGTAGGCCCCACATGGTTTGCCTCTTTTTTTAACATAACGCGTCAAGTCGCAATTTGTTTGTTCACCTATGGTACACGATCCTCCATCAAGTGGACAACCAGTACATGTGTCAAGTTACCACGTGGGCTGCCTTTTCATACAGAAATGAGATCCACCGTGTACCCGCACGGGTGTGGTTGGGAAAGAGACGGGAGTACGTGCGTCGTGCGTGCACCTCTTCTCTTCGTGCACGTCCCCCACCTACGTGGGTGTGTGTGGGAGAGAGATACAAACCTAGACAGATGGCGTGTGCGTTCATGATTGTTTTTTGTTGGGTGGTGATTTCGTGAATGTATTTGTGGGAATATGTGTCGATGATATCTCAAACAAAATTTTGACACATGCAATGTGTGTGAACTAGAGGCATGTCTGTATCATATATAGAGGGGGCGATCCACGAGAAGAGAGGGAGGGGTCATAGATATCGATAGGGTCGAAGAGAGGATCAAGTGCATGGGTGCGAGATCGATGAAGAGAGCCATCGAAATTGTGTGTGTGCAAGTCAAAGATATAGGGCGACTGACCTACCGGAACGTCAGAGGGCACAGGGCAAGTTTGTGTGTGGCAGGGAGACATGCCTAGAGTTCTCGATGTTTCGGTGTGTGTGGGGGGGAGGCAGAGACCTAACTAGAGAGGTAGATCTACTCGTATATGTGTTGAGAAGGAGAGACCCAGCTATGTCTTGAGGGAGATCGGTCGACATCCATACATAAGTGAAGGATGGGAAATAGGTTGGGATAGAGAGAGAGAGAGGAGAGGGAGAGAGGGAGGGTAGAGTGCTGGATGGGTGGTGGAGTTGCTTCTCGAAGATGGTGGGATAGGCCTACTAGAAAAACTAAGGGTAGAACTGCAATATTATCAATAAGAGTGGGAATGTGTGTCTGTGTGTGCGTGTGCATGATAGATGTGTCAGGAGGCATGCATGGATGATGAAGGGGGACCATGTGTTCGGTAAACAGACCTAAGTAGATCGGTAGATCAATTTTTGTGTGTCGGAGGAAGGGAGAGACATAACTAATGAGGTAGATCGATCGGCGCGTGGGGAAAATGAGTTATAAAGACCTAGCTAGCTATATGTATAGCGGGAGATCGGTCGGTGTACATCCATTTGTTAGAGGCAAATAAGGCCCAGCGAGATGGACAGACAGAGAGAATGGAGCTAGGAGGTGGTGCGAGAGGCCTACTAGCTAGATAGGGAGAGGAGTGTGCGATTGTGAGATCGATGAAAAGAGGGGTGAGAGTTTACACGTGTGCGGGACCATTTGTGAGACACGAGGCATGGACACAGAAAGGAGGAGATGTAAGGTGCGTGTGTATGTGGTAGGCAGACCTCGCTAGAGAGGTTTATCGATCGGTGTGTGTCGGAAAGGAGTTGTGGAGACCGTGGGAGAATGACCTAAAGAAAAAAAATTGAATGTACGCAATGGATAGAATGCTAAGGGAGGGGGAGGGCGAGGAGGGCGTGTGCATGCACGAGAGAAAGTTAGTGCTAGCTACAAAGGTTAGTGGATTGTGTGGGTGTAAGAGACTAACAAAGATCATAATTCGATATGAAAGTGGATTCATATATTTGAATAGGAGATCATAGTGTTATAAACATATGCATGCATGAATATAGCGGTGATACGCGTGGTGTGGTTTTGGACATGTTATACCATAATGTGATAATGCGTGGCGTTTGCAACTCACAGCTAAATATCGAACAATCTAAACCATACTGTACATCGAACAATCTCACATTTTATTTGAATTTATGATAATGTGTGGCGTTTGCAGCTCACAACTAAATATCGAACAATCTAAACCATACTATATATTGAACAATCTCACATTTATTTGAATTTGTGATAATGTGTGGCATTTGCAACTCACATCTAAACACTTGTAGGCGTAGGGGGCGGGGCACCATACATTATGTGATAGACACATTATACATATGATACATGGTTTAGATTATGAAGATCTAGCTAGAGCTTGAAATGTACTGTGATTTGAAATCAACATAAAGTGGATTCAAAAAATCGAGTTTGAGTTCAGATAGTACACATAGTTCATATCTAACTCGACAGTAATCAGGTGGTGTGCTGTGAAGATAATATACAAACGATGGTTTAACTTGGCAATAATGATGAGTGCAGATATTATTAAAATAGAGAAACAAATTCAAATGGTTTAACTTGACAGCAATCATGATTGTAGATATTATTCAAATAGAGAAACAAATTCAAATTTAGTTAATATTGAAGCAGTAGTATATACGTTTCTAATGCACTAAAACGTTCATTTGAGTAGCAGGTTGCATGCATTATACACGTAGCGAAACATTTTAATTGAACATAACATGAATTCAAAGTTTTGAATGGCATTTGTAGTGCGAATTGATTTGGTACAGTAAACGGGACTAGACTCTCTTGTGTGGTGCGAATTGATTTCTTTTTGTTTTTTCGTCGAGGGAAGTGCGAATTGATTTGATAGAGTACATGTTATGCTTATCCGGAAATTTCAGCCCGCACCTTGTTACCCCAAAATATTTAAGATATATATTTGTCTCGTTGTGCTCCGAAAACTCCCTCCCTCTCAACCCACGCCTTGCTATCCCAAAATTGCAACACGCGCGAAAACTCCCACCTCCTGTGAAATCCCGACACGCGAAAGGCCCGTGATACCCCTGAACCGAAAGAACCGCCTAGCTCCAATCGGTGGGGGTACTTTCATAACTTACCACACATTTCGGACAAGCGCGTCCCTAAGCCATGGTTCCCCCTCCCATCCCATCAGCCCACCATTCGTACTCCGAGGCCGCGAAAACTCGCGAAGCCCCACACCCTCCTCTGCCCACCACCTAGCCGGAGCCTCTTCCCCGACGATGTCGTCCACAGCAACACCTCGACATCCCTCATCCACCGCACCAGATGAGGATCCGTCGTCGATCTCGTCGAACCACCCATTCAGCCACCCCGTTCTCCACCTCCAAGGAGCTGCCCCTACGTTCCCCTCGTCTTTTGCGCCACCTCCATTCCCACACCACCGTCTTCACCTGCACCACCGGAAGAGCAGCATCATCACCGATTCCTCGGATGAAGTTGAGGCCTAATCGGCGCCACCAAAGAGCTTCTACACTACTCGCTGTCGGTGTCAAAACCGGCGGATCTCGGGTAGGGGGTCCCGAACTGTGCGTCTAAGGCGGATGGTAACAGGAGGCGGGGGACACGATGTTTACCCAGGTTTGGGCCCTCTCGATGGAGGTAATACCGTACTTCCTGCTTGATTGATCTTGATGATATGAGTATTACAAGAGTTGATCTAGCACGAGATCGTAGAGGCTAAACCCTAGAAGCTAGCCTATGGTATGATTGTTGTTGTTCTACGGACTAAACCCTCCGGTTTATATAGACACCGGAGGGGGCTAGGGTTACACAGAGTCGGTTACAAGGGAGGAGATCTACATATCCGTATTGCCAAGCTTGCCTTCCACGCCAAGGAGAGTCCCATCAGGACACGGGACGAAGTCTTCAATCTTGTATCTTCATAGTCCAACAGTCCAGCTAAAGTAGATAGTCCGGCTGTCCGAGGACCCCCTAATCCAGGACTCCCTCAGTAGCCCCTGAACCAGGCTTCAATGACGATGAGTCCGGCGCGCAGATTGTCTTCGGCATTGCAAGGCGGGTTCTTCCTCTGAATACTCCATAGAAGATTTTGAACACAAGGATAGTGTCTGGCTCTGGAAAACAAATTCCACAATACCACCGTAGAGCGAATAATAATATTTCCACAAATCTAATCTGCTGACACATTCTGCAGCATGACATCACAACACGGCCTGGTCATTATTCGAACCGTTTTTCCCACCCAGCACTGCACATATTGCGAGGCGGTTTTCTTGGCATGTCTTGTCGAAGTAGAGATCGTGTCCCCCTTATCACGGGATTCTCATCAATACGGGTGTGGGTAACCCAACCGCGCCATCAATCACGACGCTTGGGGAATAAGCGAGTTTACCAGGCAGGTGGGGAGGCGCATAGTTTCTTCCACCCTTATAAAGAGACAAGGATTCATCTTTTTCACCCACACTCTCTTCCTCCTTGCTCATCCATTCTTGCGCACTCAAGCTCCAACACCCAAGTTCGCATTTTCTCCTCAAACCACTCCAAGCATGTCCGGAGCGGGAGGCAAGTGGATGGTCTCCTCCGTTACGGAGGAGGACATCACCAAGCTACCGGGAGCCGGATATCTGGCCGCGGATATCGCACACCGGCTGCCAGACGCGAGGCAGATCGTCCCTACTCCAAAACCCCATGAGAATGTGGTATTTCTTACCCACTTCGTCCGCGGACTGGGATTTCCTCTCCACCCGTTTGTCCACGGGCTCATGTTCTACTACGGGTTGGACTTTCACAATCTGGCCCCCAATTTCATCCTCAACATCTCGGCGTTCATCGTCGTGTGCGAGGCCTTCCTCCGCTTCAAGCCCCACTTCGGCCTGTGGCTGAAGACCTTCAATGTTAAACCGAAGGTGGTGGTCGGCCAGCAAGCGGAGTGCGGAGGCGCCATGGTGGGAAAAATGCCCAACGTCACCTGGCTCGAAGGCTTCTATGTGGAGACCGTAAAGGGGTGGCAATCGCGGTGGTTCTACATCACCGAGCCGCGCGACACCAACTGGGTGGCGGCCCCCGAATTTCGATCCGGAATCCCCATGCGGCTCACCTCCTGGAAAGAGAAGGGCCTATCCTGGGGTTCCTCGGTAGAGCTGACCGGACTCCAGACCTGCGTGAAAAACATGATGAGCAAGAAATCAAGCTTGTCAACGTGGTCCAAGTCATGCTCTTCCGCCGGATCCTCCCGTGTCAAAGACGGACGTTCAATTTGTGGGAGTTTGACCCGGCCGAGCACCAGACGCTGCGAGAGCTCTTCGACACGACGCACAAGGACGTCTGGAAGGTGCTGTTCAAGGGCGCCGAGGTACCTCCTCCCCTTACCGAGGACCGTGGACTCAGCGCAAAGCGCCCTGCCAATCCGGTAAGTCTTTTATATCTCATAAGATGTTCTTTTCCCCAGTTTAACCACGCGCGGGATCTAAGCCCCCATGCCATTTAACAGGACTGGGTAGTGACAGCGGAGCCGATCGATTGTCCAGCCCCCTGCCCGAAGATCCAGCAGATGCTCTCCTAACGGAGATGCTGGTTCTGGCACCTTATGAGGTGCCGGAGAAGAAGGCCACGGGGACCAGGAAGGGTCTCCGGCGCAAGGTTATATCGGACTCCTCGTCCGAAAATACCGAGGCGCACTCCTCCCACGAAAACGAGGAGGAGGAAGAGGAAAGCTCTTCCCCCCCAGCCAGGGGGGGATAGGAAAAGGAAGGCCGCCCCATTAGGGGAGGCCGAAGGGTCCAAGAAGGGAAGGACCCTCCTCCCGGACTGCTCCATGACGGCCGCTTTCAGCGACGAGGAGTGGTTACCCAGGGACAAGCCCCTGGCGAAGTCGTGAGTATCCGGATACCACAATAATTCTTCGTGTGTCTTATTGTATTGTTTCTTATCACGCCGTGCATGATTATGCAGCCCATCCTGAGCCCACATCGACGTATCTTCGTCGGATGATTCTTTGGGCCCGTCAGATATGAACAGCGATTCACTCCCGACCGCCTCCTCCCCCCGCCCTACGGACGACACCGAGGTGTTGTCTCAAAGGGGACTGAACCTAGCAGAGACAGTTCCGGAGGCGCCTCAAGGCGACATTCCAGGCGCTGGGCGCACGAGGGGCAAGACTCCTCTGGGCCCTAACACCGGGGGCAGCAAGTCTAGCCCCAAGACGAATACGGCGCTGGAACCTCCAGTGGTTCCAGGTTCTGTCAGGCGACCCCTCGTTAAGGGGGCCAAGGCGTCTGTGCCGATGGCCTCTGTCCATCCAGAGGCATCGGACAACTTGCTGGAAGTGCTTCGCGGCGCTTCCATTGACGAAGAGCACCGCACTATTATGAGTGTGATAGTCAAGAAGGTTCAGTCCGCTAAGAGCGGACTGTCTGAAGCCTGTGCCAGCCTCCTAACCGGCTTTGTGGTAAGTAATCAAATTGTAAGGAAATGTTACAGCATAGACAGTAGCCCCTGATGCTCTGTTTGGCGTTCGCGAAGGAAGGCCGAATAGAGGATCAAATAATAATCGCAGGAGTCTAATTAGAATGTGTCTATGTGAATAAGCAGGCTTCACTGCTGGCCGCCGCAGCTCGTACTGCAGAGGTCACCGCACTAAAGCAGGACCTTGAGCGGTCCGAAGAGCTCGGCCTTACTAAGAGGCAGCTCGAAGAGAACAAAGGTAAGTGACACCCCGTCTGAATATTGATAAAGAAAAATTTGGTTTTAGAATAATAGGATCGTCATGAATTTTGCTAGGGGCCATGAACGAAGTGGCGGCCCTGCAGAAGGCGCTATCCGAGGCCGAAGACAAAGCGGCCAAGGAGCGCATCGAGCGAGAGAAGCAAGAAGCCCGAGTAGGCGAGGTGCAGCAAGAGCTCCGGGCTCTCGTCAAAAAACACGAGTCCTTGGAGCTTGACTCTAAGACGCAAGGGTCCGAGCTTGCGAAGGCCCTCGAGAGCGCACAACATGCCAAGGCCGAAGCCCAAAAGGCCCTCCGGGAAATTGAGGCAGTTAAGAAGATAGCGGCGGTTATGGCATTCATTATGCAAAGCAAGCATGTGAAGGAAACTTTCTTTTTACTTACTCGAGTTTGGAGCTCTCCAGGAGCGTTCGTAGATCTACCCCGCAGTGTGTTTGATGCCGCGGAGTTCTACCGGGCTGAGGAGGGGAGCTCGATGGAGAAGTTGTTCTGGTCTCAGTATGCTGGGACCGAACACCTAATGCCCTTGAGCAACCAGTTGAAGCAACTGGTCGAGCTTCACAAGGCGGCCGAACAGGCCATGAAGGGTCTTATAGTCCGGATGTGGCCTAGCGAGCCCCTGCCTGATAGCTACTTCGGTCTGGTGAGGCGGCTTGTGAATGGCTGCCCATGGCTTGAAGTCATAAAGCGGTCCGTCTGCATCGAGGCTGCGCGCAGGGCTTTTGCCCGGGCGAAGGTGCACTGGGCAAAGCTGGACGCCGAAAAGCTGGTGAAGGAGGGGCCGCCGGAAGGCAAGGAGCATCGCCACCCCGAAAAGTATTATGACAGTGTCCTGAAGGGTGCTCGCCTTGTGGCGGAGGAATGTGCTAAGGATGTAGTATTCGAATGAATGTACTCATGTGATCCTGTAATATGAAACGAGTTCATTTAGGCTATGCAACGCTTGTTAATTTAAAATATTACCTTCTGTGTGGCCGTTTATAAAATCTGAGAGTTGGCCAGTCGTCGGCTTCTGCCCCCATGTAACTAGTACTGAGGTCTTCAGGATAAACCTGAGCACTCTTTATCCCAATTTTGGGTCCTTCGAAGGAGGTGTTCAGCACAGCGAACCAGGCAATCGGACTATAAAGCTTTATCAATCTCACTTAACCATATAAGTCTACAATTTTAAATTTTGGCGAAGCCCCTAGTATTCGGAAGGCCGAATTTGAGGCGCTATGTACGCCTAAGTCGGGCAAGGCCGACTCCTCGCCCGAAGCGGAAAAAGTCTTTAAGGACTTGAGACCTCTCGAACAGCAACCAGCTCTCGCCTCATCATGACAGTCAGTTTTCGGCTTTCTCTACTGAGGTGCTCGTCCGGAAGAACCGGGACACAATCACAGTAGTTCTCCCAGTGCTACCTTAGCCGATATTGCAGAACGTAAGGTACCAAAACATGGGAGCCGGGAAAACCCAACTATTGACCCAAGACATGATTCGGAGCTGATGCATATAATGCTATAAGTTCGGGGTGCCGCACTGACAAAAGTGTTCGGACTTCTCACACCGTGTTATGGGGTATACTGAAGCCCCTGGCGCACTGGTCGTACCAGAATGTACGGGTGCAATTTACCGTAAATAGGCAGACAAGAAAAAAAAGAAAGGGGAATGCGATAATAGGCTAACTCTATGCATTGTTATTAAATAATACGTCAAAGCGTACGGATACAAGTAGTGCAATAAGCAAAAAATAGGACCATTTGACATGTCCTATCCAAGGGCAAGCTGCGTACGGGTATGTAAAACAGGTATTTTGATCGTTATCAGAGACCACCTGGGGATTCCCTTGTACGTCAGACCATCTTGCTTCCTTGGTATTTCCTTACCGCGATGAGTCCAACAGTTAGACTGCCGGAAAGGGCTTCTAGAGAGTAAGGTCCTGAAAGACAGAAAATAATAAAGGTATACAGCCCCTGGGGCGGTTGAGCCGCATTGTGGGACACGCCGTAGTGGTGCCTCCGCCTATGCCCATGGCATCTTGAGTGCGTAGTTATGTACGCGTGGCACAGATTTCGCCACTTGACTGGGACTAGGACGGAGGCCAAATTGCTAGTCGAGCTCAAAACGTGCCTGCCGATCCGCCTGCGGGGTACTCTGGACTCGCTTGAAGGTGTCCGGGGTCTTTTTCGCCGAATTGGCGGTTTGCCTAATAAGGCTGCTTTGTGCTTCTGCTGCGAGGGCCGTAGTGTGCTCCTCCATGCGGAGCGAGCGCCCTGTGTTTCCATTAACTGTTATAACCCCGCGTGGTCTTGGCATTTTGAGTTTGAGGTATGCATAATGTGGTACCGCATTGAATCTTGCAAATGCGGTTCGTCCGAGCAGTGCATGATAGCCGCTGCGAAAGGGGACGATATCGAAGATTAACTCCTCGCTTCGAAAGTTGTCCGGAGACCCGAAGACCACTTCCAGTGTGATTGAGCCCGTGCAACAGGCCTCTACACCTAGGATTACCCCTTTAAAGGTGGTTTTGGTGGGTTTGATCCTCGAAGGGTCTATGCCCATTTTGCGCACTGTATCCTGATAGAGCAGGTTCAGGCTGCTGCCACCGTCCATAAGGACTCGAGTGAGGTGGAATCCGTCAATGATGGGGTCAAGGACCAATGCGGCAGATCCGCCATGACGGATACTAGTGGGGTGGTCCCTGCGATCGAAGGTGATCGGACAAGAGGACCATGGGTTGAACTTTGGGGCGACTGGCTCCATCGCATAGACGTCCCTTAGTGCACGCTTCCGTTACCTTTTGGGAATATGGGTTGCGTATATCATGTTCACCGTTTTCACTTGTGGAGGGAACCTCTTCTGTCCTCCTGTGTTCGGCGGCTGAGGCTCCTCCTCGTCGTTGCTATGCAGCCCCTTCTCCTTGTTTTCGGCATTCAACTTGCCGGCCTGCTTGAACACCCAGCATTCTCTGTTGGTGTGATTGGCTGGCTTATCGGGGGTGCCGTGAATTTGACACGAGCGATCGAGTATGCGGTCCAAACTGGACGGGCCCGGATTGCTTCTTTTGAACGGCTTTTTCCGCTGACCGGATTTAGAGCCACTGAATCCAGCATTGACTGCTGTGTCTTCGGCGTTATCGCCGTTGTTGCGGCGCTTGTGTCTATTGCGACGTGGTCTGCCGTTAGTATCTTTGTCATCTGAAGTGCCAGGATTCCTTGATGTGTTGTTGCTGCGAGCCAGCCAGCTGTCCTCGTCCGTGCAAAAGCGGGTCATGAGTGTCGTGAGGGCTGCCATGGACTTCGGCTTCTCTTGGCCGAGGTGTCGGGCGAGCCACTCGTCCTGGATGTTATGTTTAAATGCCGCTAAGGCCTCGGCATCTGGACAGTCGACGATTTGGTTCTTTTTAGTTAGGAACCGAGTCCAATCTTTCCTGGCCGATTCCCCAGGCTGTTGGGTTATGTGGCTCAAGTCATCAGCATCCCGTGGTCGCACATAAGTGCCATGGAAGTTGTCAAGGAATGCATCTTCCAAATTCTCCCAACTGCCAATGGAGTTTGCTGGTAGGCTATTCAGCCAATGCCGAGCTGGTCCTTTGAGTTTTAGTGGGAGGTACTTGATGGCATGTAGATCATCACCGCGGGCCATGTGGATGTGGAGGAGGAAATCCTCGATCCATAACGCGGGGTCTGTTGTGCCATCGTATGACTCAATGTTCACGGGTTTGAATCCTTCTGGGAATTCATGATCCATTACTTCATCGGTGAAGCATAGGGGGTGTGCGGCGCCTCTGTGCCGGGCTATGTCATGACGCAGTTCATACGAGTCTTGTCTGTTGTATTCGGTCCGGCCGGATTTTCTTTTAGTGTATCCGGCGTGACGATCATCGTCACGCGTTGGGGCACGACTCCGTGATCCGTAGATCGATCTTGTATGTCCTGCTTTATTTTCCAGTACATCTTGCAGGTCCCGCGTGTTGCCCCGGGCCTTGGTGTTTTTGTTTGTTTGGCGACGGGGTGCGGGCTGGACTTCGGGCTGATATGCCCCTCTGTCTCGGCCACGATGTGGCCGATCAGCCGAATCATACGCTGGTAATGTAGATTTTAATGCTTCCTCCTTGAGTTGGGGTAGCAACCTGCGCTTTGGGTAACTCTTGGTTGGGCGCTCGAGTTCGTATTCCTCGGCCTCCAGGACTTCAGTCCATCTATCCGCTAGCAAATCTTGATCAGCTCGAAGCTGTTGTTGCTTTTTATTAAGGCTGTTCGCTGTGGATATAAGCCGGCGCTTGAAGCGCTCCTGCTCGACGGGATCCTCAGGCACGATAAATTCTTCATCGCCGAGGCTCACCTCGTCTTTGGAGAGAGGCATGTAATTGTCATCCTCTGATTCTTCGTCTGCTGCCTGTTCCGGAGGGCTAGCTTGTTCATCCTCCCGCTCGAGGTCTGGTTGGAGGGGATTGTCGTCGTCTTCGGCACTATCCGGAGCGTTATTGTCTCTTGTGCCGGTATCACTGCTTTTTCTATGGCGGGACTTAGAGCGGCGCCGCTGACGTCGGTGCTTGGATTGCTTCTTGGAGGGATTATCCTTCGCTGTCTTATCGCCATCACCTTCTTTGGGGGTGTCCACCATGTATATATCATATGATGAGGTGGCAGTCCAGCGCCCTGTGGGCGGTGGTTCCTGTTCGTCTCCTGCATCGTCGTCCATACCGTCGATGTCTTCGGAGCTGAAATCGAGCATGTCGGTTAAATCGTCGAAAGTGGCTACTAAGTGGGTGGTGGGTGGGGAGCGAATTTCTTCGTCGTTCGCTCTAGCCGAACATAGTTCGGCCAAGGGTCTCCTGACAAGGAGAGAGACCTCAACGAGTTTAGCACGTCGCCAAAGGGCGAGTGCTGAAAGATATCCGCAGAGGTAAACTCCATGACCGGTGCCCAATCGGATTCGATAGGCACGGACGCAGGCGGATCGGAGCCCATGGACAGGGACGAATCCAAGTGTCCGGCAACACGGGTCTCATAGGAAGTGAAGTCGGCATTCGGCTCTATCTCCGCTGAGTGCGCGGCCTTCGTGGCGGGGTCCATCCGCCCGTCCTCGGACGGCGCGATCTGCTCCGGATTGAGGGCCGGAGTAGTTGTAGGTGTGATCTCCTGAACACCGCCCGACGGCACGGCTAAGTCATGCTCGTCGTGACCGTGTGGCGTGCCTGACATGGGCTCGAATCCGTCGAAGATCAAGTCTCCGCGGATGTCGGCGGTATAGTTCAAGTTTCCAAACCTGAGCTGATGGCCAGGGGCGTAGCTCTCGATCTTCTCCAGATGGCCAAGCGAGTTGGCCCGCAGTACGAAGCCGCTGAATACGAAGCTCTGTCCGGGGAGGAAAACCTCATCCTGGATCGCATCGTTGCTGATGATCGAAGGAGCCATCAAGCCTTGCGGTGACGGCACAGTGGAACTCTCAATGAAAGCACCAATGTCGGTGTCAAAACCGGTGGATCTCGGGTAGGGGGTCCCGAACTGTGCGTCTAAGGCGGATGGTAACAGGAGGCGGGGGACACGATGTTTACCCAGGTTCGGGCCTTCTCGATGGAGGTAATACCCTACTTCCTGCTTGATTGATCTTGATGATATGAGTATTACAAGAGTTGATATACCACGAGATCGTAGAGGCTAAACCCTAGAAGCTAGCCTGTGGTATGATTGTTGTTGTCCTACGGACTAAACCCTCCGGTTTATATAGACACCGGAGGGGGCTAGGGTTACACATAATAGGTTACAAGGGAGGAGATCTACATATCCGTATTGCCAAGCTTGCCTTCCACGCCAAGGAGAGTCCCATCCAGACAAGGGACGAAGTCTTCAATCTTGTATCTTGATAGTCCAACAGTCCGGCTAAAGTATATAGTCCGGCTGTCCGAGGACCCCCTAATCCAGGACTCCCTCAATCACCGCATTTTCTTCTTGATTCGGTCTCACGGTGCTGCCGGCGCTCGGTCCCGAGCCGACATGGCACGGCTCCATCCACGGCGGCGTCGCTGGCCACTTCCTCCACGACATCGCTCCCTCAGTGGTGACGTCCACATCAGTAGGAGCTGCTGCTGCTTTGGCTCTCACTTGTGCTGCGCTGCTGCTCTACTCTTGCGTGCGTTGCTGCTACACGAGCAGCAGATCCCGCTCTCCCTCGAGCCCCTGCAGCTCCTACCCGAGATGCTGCTACACGACCAGCTGCCCCGGCTCTCGCATGCACTACTGCTGCTACTACTTTTCTGCTACTAGTGCGTTCCATTTTGACAGTAAAATTCAGTTTTGACAGCAAAGTTTAGTTTCGTCAGTTAAATTCAGTTTCGACAGTTAAATTCAGTTTTGACAATTAAGTTCAGAGATGAGCGGCTGATGTATTTTACATCTAGCACTTTGTGGTTATGTATTTTACGTCATCTATTGGAGATGCTATTAGAATGCCACTCGGTTAACATTGTCTCTCTTGTCCTGCTTCAGCCTCGCCATCGTACAACTCACCGGAGCTGCTCCAACGACGAAACCCTCCATCACAGTGGAGCAGTACCCCGGGCTCCATCTCCAGACGCCTAAGATCTTCTTCCCCTCCTCCGATAGCCAAATCAGCCAGAGCATCCTCACCGACCAACCCAATCACGCTGAGATCGACAAGGCTTCGCTAAAGAGGTTGTACACTTGTTGCATCTCTTTTTTTACTCTACATGTTATATATATTGTCAACTGAGCACACGTAGTAACGTGAAATACGATTAGTTTCTCCTACTATATGACAAGCACTGAGGTACCAGGCAACTTAGCTATCCGTGATGGACTCTCTTGAATGCCATCATTATTTATCTTTGCGCGTCTGAGCTGTGCATTTGTGGATGGGCCTGGGAGTTGAGCTAGTAGGGCAGTGGCTTGGGTCCAAAGTAGTAGAAGTAGCACAAAAACAGTTGTTGAGTGTAGGATTTTCCCTGCTCAAGCCTGCCTACTAGAATCGCCAGTGCTTGAATGGAAAAGTGAAGGAAAAACATAGGAATTGGAAAGTTTCCTATGGTACTACTATTCATGCATTTGGTTCAAAGGAATGGAGCAAAGTAAAACTGTAGGATTTGTTCCTTTAGTGTCTCCTTGAAATAAAAACCGTAGGAATTTTAATATCCACTTATCCTCCTTTTCAAATTCCTATTCATGAAGCACAAGACTAAGAGATAGTAGCATAATAGTATTATAACCGTACATTTTCTTGTGGTTTGACTTAATCTCACCATGCTTCTTTGCATCATGTGATCTTCCCATTCTTGTGAACCGAACACCCAGATTGGCAGAAATCCTGTGTTTTTAAATTGTCTGTTTTGCACGGGCATTCCTATCATATTACTGTGTATTTCCTATCCCTGCATTGTTAGAATCCTCCAATTCAAACGAGCCCTTAGAGAATTACTTCTCTTACAAATAGTTTTCAAAGAAAACCTTGTGTGGTTTTTGCCGCTCCTGCTGCGCCGTCGTCCACCCCAGCTCAGCTGCTCCCGCCACATAAGGGTCCACCACAGCAGGGATCTGGCCTCCAGACTGTCTTTAGCCAACTTAGATCGTCTTCCCCGCCGTCAGCAGCCACGACAACTGCATTACCGTCATCAACCGAGTAGATGACCTCGAGGACTCCGCAAGAGAGGTCGCACTATTTCGGTTCTGCTTACGTTATGCATCGCTTAATATTACATGCTACTTTATAATCCTGTTCACCAATTAGACTCTGAGTAAGCTCAAAACTAATGCTCAAACTTGAGTTTTTAAAGTGTTGTGGGGTACATATCGGGGCCGCAATCAATAGTCACTACTGGAATCAGGCACTTTGCCATCTGCCATGGCAGATGGCAAAGGCACGGACGGCGGATGGCAAAGGGCTTTGCCATCTGCCAGCAGATGGCAAAGTTCTGGCTGAATAAACTCTGGTAAAGGCTTCTTTGCCGTCTGCTGGCAGATGGCAAAGAGCCTGGAGCCTTTGCCATCAGCTGGCTGATGGCAAAGCCTGAGGAACGGGGTTAGCCATGTTAGGAGGCTAACGGCGTGCTTTGCCATCAGCCAGCAGATGGCAAAGGCTGCAGGCTCTTTGCCATCCGCCAGCTAATGGCAATGGGTGCAGGCTCTTTGCCATCGGCCAACTGATGGCAAAGGATACAGGCTCTTTGCCATCAGCCAGCAGATGGCAAAGGCTGCAGGCTCTTTGCCATCCGCCAGCTGATGGCAATGGGTGCAGGCTCTTTGCCATCGGCCAGCTGATGGCAAAGGCTGCAGGCTCTTTGCCATCCGCCAGCTGATGGCAAAGGATGCCGGCTCTTTGCCATCTGCCGGCGGATGGCAAAGAGAACAAATAGGCCAGATGAGCGCTACACAGGTTGCTGGCACGTGGCCTCTTTGCCATCTACCAGCGGATGGCAAAGCTCTTTGCCATCAGCCAGCAGATGGCAAAGTGCCTATATTGCCTCATTTAATTTTGTTTTTTCTTATATCAATTCATTTTCACAGAAAATCAAACATAGATATATATATATATATATATATGAACAATATAGCATATTCAACACATATTACCAATAGTCATGAACGCAAATATATCCAACACATGTTACCAATAGTAGCAAGTTTCATCCATACATATACATAGTTTCATCGATATTACACAGTTTCATCATAGGTAGCAAGTTTCACAAAGTCAAAACAAAAACTAAAGACAAGCACTCCATCAACCCAAGCTTCCGTGATCTGAAGCAAATCTACAAAATGGGAAAGAAGAAAGTTAGAAGAAGAAGACTAGAAGAAGAAGATTATTATGATGCAACTAAAATGTGAAGATTATTATGATGCAACCTATATCTGTAAAATAGGTCATTTTGGAGCTAAGTATGGTTATTGTGTCATTTTTGAGCTAGCTAAGCATACTAAGTCATTTTGGTGTAAAAAATGCTAAGTAAGGTCATTTTGGAACTAATAAGTTTATTATGTCATTTTGGAGCTAGCTAAGCATATGAAGTCATTTCGGAACTAAAATATGTCATTTCGTAAGCATATTATGTCATTCTAGAGCTAGCTAAGCATATTAAGTCATTTGGAGGAAAAAATGCTAAGTATAGGTCATTTTAGAGCTATCCTAGGTTAAATAGGTCAATTTTGAGCTAGCTAAGCATATTAAGTCATTTTGTAGGAAAAAATGCTAAGTATAGGTCATTTTAGAGCTATCCTATGTTAAATAGGTCATTTTGGAGCTAATTTTTTGATCAAAGGACACGGCCTCATTTTTATTATGAAAATGGAAATGGAGTCTTATCCTACAGAGACTAATCTCCATATATTTTTATGTTGCAACCTATACTTTGAAACAAAACTATATCCACCAATGAATGTTGTGAATTAGGATACCAAAATGCAAGATCTTTCATATTGTACCATTGTGGCCGCTTCCTGATGTGCTCCAAAGTACAAACTGGAGAGAATAGAACTAGCAAGATTTTTGTGTCTTCATCAAAACAAAACAAAAAGGATTTATATCCTCATCCCAGATTTTGGCTTGGAAAAATAGGGAGCGACTATAATAAAAGAAGGGCCATGGGTGCAAAAATAGAAAAAACGTATCTAGGCCTTCCGATCCTGGATGAATGGTCCAGATTCTAGTGGATAGATATGAGCGCACAGGTACTAGGTTCTTTGCAAAAAACTCCCTTGCTTCTACTCATTTTGCTATCAAAATCGCCTTCTTCTTCGTGAGAACGCAGCAGCACGAACCCAAATCCCCAACGCGTAGCAGCTGGCTCCAACACCAACCCTCCAGCTTGCCGACGGTGGCGGCGGGTCAGACCCGGTGCCTAGCTGGGAGATTGCGCCCGGTGGAGGTCCAGATCCATCGTCGACCGTCTTGCCGCCGGCGTTCTGGTTGCCCTGATGGACCTCTCTTGTTCTAAGCTGCGACCTTGTGCGGACAAGTTCTCTAAGCTACTCTGCTCCGACATCTAGAGGAAATCCTCGCTCCATTCTTTGTCCTACCCCAACCAGCCCATTATCACACGTCGCCTGCACCCCCGCATCTAGCTCCGCCATCTGGGAATGCCTAAGAAGAAATATCCATCCCGCAAAATAAAAGAAGAAATATCCAGTCTTCAGGTATGCTTGTCAAAGGTTGATACCAATTTTCATAGTTGATTCTGTAGTAAATGCCCTCTACATGGTAAAGAGACTTGTGCTTGAAGTTCAGACTAAAAGTACCAAACATTCTGCAAATATTATGTACCAAATTTCAGACTTGTGCTTGGACAGTCTGAAAGTACTCTATTGAGTAAAATTTCAGACTTTTAGACTTGTGCTTGGACAGTCTGGAAGTACTTGAGCTTGTACAAAATTTCATACTTTCAGACTGACAGTCTGAAAGGTAATATTAACAAAGACGACAGTCTGAAATTACTTGTGCTTGTACCAAAATTCAGACTTCCAGACTTGTGCTTGGAGATTCTGAAAGTGCCAAATTTCAGACTAGTGCTTGGACAGTGTGAAAGTCTGAAAGTACCATATGTTGTGCTTGTACATGTCATCTACGACATACATAATATTAGTACTTTCAAACTTCTTCGGCGTAAAGAGTACTTCCAGTACATAATATTATTTAGAAAATCATTTTTTTCAACTCTTACTGCAAACTGGAAGCACAATTCTGTAGCATATCAAGTTTATTTAAGAGTACATAATATTTTGGCATATATATCAGAAAGTACTCTTGCTTTAAAATGCTTTGAGCATATGTTGTATCCTCTAGGATAAGATTCAAAAAAATTGGATCTTTGGAAATGATATGAATGGCATGTAGATGATATAGTTTAATCATGAGTAACAGTACCTTGGATGCTTACAATGATTTTTTGGGCAAAGGCGAGCAGTACAGTAGCTAACCCACTAGCAACACAATATGTTATACATACATACAGAGAGCTAAAAGAAATTACTAAAGGACAGAACATCCATCAATCTAACTGAATAGATATATTACAAGTATATATGCTTATTCCAACGAAAAAGCACATGTGATAAATGTGAACTATAGTGCAAAAACTAAGTTTAGTATGTACTGACACTTTATGTGGTGTTGATTAGCCATAACAGAAAACATAATGTTTGCCTCAAAATTTGGACAGGACAACTAGTTCATGATCATCTGGGATATGCTTGCTTTCAATTTGAGAGGAATAACAGGGATTTCTCTTTGTATCCATAAACAGAAAAAAAATTGTAACTCGACAAGCTTGTTCTAGTTTGCTATACTAGATTTTTGAGCAGTTCTGTATTGTGAAACTTCATCCTCTTCTCAGATATTGTACATGAGAACAAACTAATTTCATCTACATGTTAAAGCACCTGCATGTGAAGTGCTTGTTGGCACAAGACTATAATTCGTTACACTTGTATGTGCCACTTCACTGTTTTCTGAGGGTTCACTATATATTTATCCAGTAATGCTATTTAACATGTACAGGGAGAGGTGGTCGGGCAGGAAAGAGGGCATCACCTTCTCAAAATCGGAAGAGGTGGTCGGGGAGGCAGAGAATCGACACAGCCGCTGGGTTCTTCGACGGAAGACGGCGAGCAGGACGGGGATGACTTGTCGGTGACGGAGGAGCCGTTCGGTGATGGCGGCAGGCGAGGGCGGGGATGTGTGGTTGGGGACGGAGGAGACGGTCCGCGACGGCAGCGGACGAAGGCGAGCAGGGCGGGGATGGCTTCACAGCATGGACGAGCGGCGGCTGTCGGCGCTGAAGGTGCAGTCCGCCATGGCTGCTGCGTGCGGCGGCTAGGGTTGGGGGAAGGGGAAAGAGCCTCCAGGGTTGGGG